>NC_054482.1:5398963-5628963 GCF_017639515.1 Carcharodon carcharias | reverse complement strand
ATTACACCAAACTGGGTGGAAATGTAAGATGGCAGGAGCATACAAACAGGTTAAAGAGATATAGACAGGTGAAGTGACTTAGGTGGCAGATGGAGTATAAGGTGAGTAAGTGTGAAGTTATCCACTTTGGTAATAGGGATAGAAAAGCTGACTATTTTTTAAAAGGCGTGAAACTTGCAGATGTTGATGTTCAGAGGAACTTGGGTGTACTCATACAAAAAAACAAAGGAAATTAACATCTACATACAGCAGACAATTAGAAAGGTTAATGGCATGTTGTCCTTCATTGTAAGGGGAGTGGAGTACAATAATAAGGAAGTCTTGCTACAATTGTACAGGGCATTGGTGAGAATACTCCTGGAGTACTGTGTATAGCTTTTGTCTCATTATTTAAGGAAAGATCTACTTGCATTGGAGGCAGTACAATGAAGGTTCGTGAGATTGGTTCCTGGGATGAGAAGGTTGATCCATGATGAGAGGCTGAGTAAATTTGGCCTATACCTTCTGCAGTAAGGATGAGAAGTGATCTCAATTAAACATTCAAGATTCTGAAAGGGCTAGTCAGGGTAAGACCCTAAGAGGTTGTTTCCGCTCACCGGGGAATCTAGAAAATGGGGGCACAGTCTCAGGATGAAGACCAATTATTTAGGACTGAGATGAGGAGAAATTTCTTCTCTCAAATGGTTGTGAATCTTTGGAATTCTCTATCCCAGAGGATTGTGGATGCTTCATCATTTAAGGCTGGGATAGACAGATTTTGGTCTCGGAAGGGAATCAAAGGATATGGGGACAAGGTGGGAAACTGGAGTTGAGGCAGAAGATCAGCCATGATTGTATTCAGTGTTGAAGGAGGTTCAAAGGGCTGTATGGCCTACTCCTGCTTCTCCTTCTTATGTCCTTGGGTCCTCATACAATAGGCAGCAGCATGAGTTTAGACTTTGATTCAAGAAAGTGGATAGGGATACAGAAATAATAAACTGAGAAGCAACAACAGAATTGGGAAATAACTCTGGCTGTGGAATGGGGTTACACATGCTACTTCTATACACAATCTCAAGGCTCATGACAGCAAAATAAACTGCTTTTTATAGGTGCCATGGAAAATTGATCAAATAATGTCAATTGGTGATTTTGCCAAAGGTAATAGACATTTTTGAAAAGGTGATTGGATAGATAATGAGTAAAAGAGAGGTGTGTGGATTTTCATAAGATATGTTGTAAAAACAAAAGGTTTGTGACAAAAAGTCAGAATTATGGTGTAAGGACAAATGTATAAGCATGGAAATAAAGTTGGGCAGGAAATAAAGAGCCAGAAATTTGGGTGTAGCCAGATTTGCCTGTATGATGGGATCATGGCACAATCCCTACCCTTGAATGGTGAGGCTCAAGGTTCCTTAGTTATTAAGCTCTGGGACTAATTTTAATGGAATTGGTGAGATACTTTGTGGTCACTGATAAAGAGGAGAGCAAGATGAAGCCAGTGCTACTATCAGACAGCATTAGGCAAGTGGGTCCAGTCCAGGACCAGGGCTACAGGGTGAGATGGGAAGTCAGGGCCAAGAGTAGGGCCCAGATTAGGGCCAGAGGTTGGGATGAGGACTGGTTCCAGTTCAGGAATTCGTAAACCAAAATAACCAAATTTACAAAATGACTTCCCCACCCAAATGAAGAAACTACCAACATAATTTCATTTTTTTGCAATTTTTACTTTAACACAAATCAGAATCAATAGTAGACGTAAACCAACAGGTAAACCACAGTCAGTACAAACTATGCATTACACATGGAATAGCAGATACAACAGAGACCATCTGACTGACTTAGTAGGCAGTCCACTCTGCCTGTTTCAGCTACACAGTTTGTCCAAGCAGAATTGTTCCTTTCCTTTAAGGACTTAGCCAATTCCCCACAAGCAGCAGCTTTCAAATAAACAGAATTACTGCTGTGCAATCTTCCCTGTAGGACGCACTTCTTTCGAAATGCTCTCAACTCCTTTCCAGCTCTTCTGCTTCTGCTTCTCTTCCAGTCCCTTTTCCTTCAAGGACTGAGCCAATTCTCTGCAGGCAGCAGTTTCCATGTAAATAGGGTTCCGCCATGTAATCTTCCCTGTATTGGCTGTCACGCTTTCTTCCAGAACCTTCTCTGGTCTCAGCTCCCGTCAGTCATGGTGGTTTGGATCAATCTCCTTTAAGCCTGCTTGTTGACCACCTCCTGCCTCTAGCTCCTCTTTGTATCTGTCTGCCACACAGCATCCATATTAACTTCCTTGCCGTTGGTGCTGCTTCAAGATCAAGGGTTGCCAGGTCTCATGGACCGGTATTTCTTTGTATCCAAAATTTATGGATTTATCCCTTTACAGGTGAGACAAATTCTTAAAAATCCCAAACATTTTTAAAAACAATAAAAGATTCACCAAACATTAAGTAACTTAAAAACAAAAAACAAAAAAACTGCGGATGCTGGAAATCCAAAACAAAAACAGAATTACCTGGAAAAACTCAGCAGGTCTGGCAGCATCGGTGGAGAAGAAAAGAGTTGACGTTTCGAGTCCTCATGACCCTTCGACAGAACTTCTCTTCTGTCGAAGGGTCATGAGGACTCGAAACGTCAACTCTTTTCTTCTCCGCCGATGCTGCCAGACCTGCTGAGTTTTTCCAGGTCATTCTGTTTTTGATTAAGTAACTTAAGATTTTCCTGACTGTTACTGCTTCTGTGTTAAGGGTCGTCACACAATATACCCTGTATTTTCTGCAAACCAGGTTGATTGTACATTGTAACCAAGAGTAGCAGAACTGTCTATGATCATTGTGACAATGGATTTTCATTGTCTTCCATTAAAGGTAATTGTATAAACTAAATTAAAAGTGAAGATAACTTGCCAGAGATGGTTGTGACGAACCAAGATGGTATCTGAAAAAAATGTTCAATAGCCTTGGCTGTGCTGCTTGCAGCTGATGGCATTTTGAACAAGCATATCAGTTACAAGTGTTTTCTCTTTGCCAATTTTTATTTGAGAATGGCACTCTGAGATGCAGCGCAGGTTGTGATAAAGATCTGATAAGCATATTCATGGCTATGCAGTGGCACAATGCAAGTTCTCAAAAGTGTGATTTTTCACTTGTCGAGTTCTTTGGCTGAGCTATGATGAGGAGGCTTTGAGAGCCTGGAGAAATTGGAGGGGTAAGTCAACTCGTCTCCAAATCCTAGCAACTAATTACAAGTGCTTTTGGCAAAGAGCTGCCTCCAGTTCAAATGTTTGCTTTCTTTCTTTGACGAGTGAAGCAAGACACGGCAAGTTAAAATAACTGAAGAAAAGTGGACTTTCATGAGTGATGTGGTTGTGTCATTATTTTGACTATTAAATCACTATCTGGCACCGTCTATGGCATATGACTAATAAAATACTTTACTCATTTCAAAGAACAGGTCTTTTGCTTTATCTTAACATGTGTTACATCGCATCTTCAAAAGACAAGTGTTAGCAAAGCTTGTTGCTTACATGTTGTGTTAGGCTTGTTATGTTTATCAGTGACAGGTATTATTGCTTAATTTGGAAGTGCAGTGGATAGTGAGGTGATACAACTGTTTCTAGTTGTAAGGAGACATCACACAATTAGATTCACCCAAATATGGAAAAAACATTGAGGAACCCTCACAGAGTAAGAGCGAATAAATACGAACTCACCTTTAGATTGCAAAATCTCAGTACATTGCAGTTAAGGATTATGATTTTTTTGGAAAGCTATCTGATACATTAAAGGATAGAGAAAATTATAAACATACAACAGGAGCAGATGTGATAAGTGTAAGTCTGCATGTATCAGAAATTTCTATGTCTGGATTATGCTTTAAAGCCGTTAGTAAATAGCCAACTACCAAAGGTCATAAAATTACCTTCATGAGGATATTCCTGATTAGCACACAGAAATTTCAATTCTGATTTTTGAATACATCATTTACTTATTTTCAGTAGTTCAATTAAAGTAGTTTTCACCCCAAAATCACAGTTTGAGATATTACACTAAACAGGTTAATTATTCCATTAAAATAGTAGAGGAATGTCAAGCATGTACATTAAGCCTTCAAGCACATTATTGCAAACAGTAATTTTTAGGTGTCAGTTCCTTTAAATTACTATGCATTTTGGCACATTGATTCATGTTGTAGTACTGCTATAGCAAAGATCCAATTCTTTTGTCAGATTAATACAGTAAAGTACCTTTATTGGAGTCCTGATAACCCCCAGCTGAGAACTGTCACTTGAAAATATTAATTAACTGTGTACATTTAAACAATGAAATCCAACTTCATTTCAAATTATCCATGTTATATTGTTTTTCTGGTATCATTAAATTGAGGCTAATTTTGGTACTTAGGTGAGGCAGATCAGTGCATTGGAATAGCTTTTCCACCTCTCACACCTCCTGTCAATGTCAAGCACACCTAGATCGCTTGCAGCGCCGGTTAGTTGGAATATAAAACTCTTGCAACAATGCCTTGATGCCAGTTTCAGAGGAACATCTCCTACTGCACTGGGGTGACATTTTCATTTCACATACCATCCATCCTTTTCAGCCTCTCTGAGGGAGACTGCCAATTAGCGTGGAATTATGGGCAGTATTTTTTTTGCTTGACGATATAATTTATCCAAACTAATTTGATAATAGGTCCTGTTTAATGCCATTCACAAATTACCTTAATTTAGCAGAGCACACCTAAATAAAGTTGAGGTGTGAATTGCCCTGTAAATAACCTTATAACTATCCCTCAGGGAATACATTATCTTATAAATAGCCCTGACCTTTGAGATAATACTTTTGGTTTTCTTTCTCACTGTACTGCAACATTGGTACAATATCCTTCTACCTCCTGTTTAATTTCATTCTTTTTCTCCACGGTTGTTTCCCCTTTTGTCATTTTGCCCCTGATCTTCATTTGTTTTATAAATTTGTTTTTATACGTTTGTCTAGCTAATTGAATATGATTCAAGTACAGATATTTACTGTAGTTACATTCCAATTAATGAACCTTGAACCACTGAGATGTCACACATGGAGTGACAGGACATAGGTTTCTCCTTACAATTCACTACATACCAATTACTAGTTTCCACCTTTGTAGGGAAGCGCTGGGCAGCTATTAGAACATCACCCACAATAATGGAACAAAAATTGATGGCAAAATTTCCTTAGTGTACTCTGAGCAGTTGGTTACAGAACAACATTGACAGGGGCCAACAACATTGGAGAAAGATAGAGGTTGGCACATTGAACCTAGTATTACAGACAAAAGGCGAAAACATGGAAGCACTGTATGAAGGACTTCCAACTCCTAAAATATAACTGACGATACCACGCTGTTGACTACCAAGATTATGAAGTTTTCTGCTAGGAATTGATTGCAGCCTTGCTTTTAATAGTCTCATATCAGCCCAGATGTTCAGAAAAGAAGAATGAATGGGCCTCACCAACATATATCCACATTTTTGAGGTAACTGTAATATTGTTAGTGAGCTATTTGTCCACCCCCTTGGCCAAGGATGTTACATGATGAATTCTATAGAGTAGGCAAATCAAAAACACTTTTTAATTTTTTTTCTTCACTAAGTGATCTTCATAGTAATTGTATCCTAAGCAATAAATTTCCAAGTCTACATATGTACAAAAGATCAAACAATTCTTGAACATTGAATAAACTGCCTCATTATATGTTAGTATTGAGAACCCATGTTTTAATGAGTAATTAGGAGACGTTCTTGTGGAGACAGAGGGATTGGTGAGATACTAAATGATGTCTTCACAAGAGAAGAGGACGCTGCCAATGTAGCAGTAAAGGAGAACTTAGTAACAATATTGGATATGATAAAACTAGATGAAGAGGAGATACTTAAAAGGTTGGCAGAACATTTGAACTAGGGTAAAAACAAAAATACCTGGAAAAACTCAGCCGGTCTGGTACTATCTGCGGAGAGGAACAGTTAATGTTTCGAGTGTGAATGACCCTTCAACAGAACTAAGTAAAAATAGAAAAGAGGTGAAATATAAGCTGGTTTAAGGGAGGGGGGGTGGTGGTTAGAGCTACGGTGCACAGTTCAACTCATATCCCATTTGAAAGTCATAAATTCTGTCCTTATTTTATTATTTCCATAATAGATTCCTCTATCCACCTTCAGAATGGAAATTGCTATACTGATTATGCTGCAATTACAGCCTGCTGCCAGTGGCAGCACTGTAGCACCTCCACTGGCTGGACTGTGTCATTACAGCGCAACAAGTTTACACAGGCAGTTTTCACTATAATTATGAACATAATTATTTATGATAGAAAGGAATTGAAAGGTAGTGTATGTAGATGTAAGGTTTTTAATTTGTTGTATAACATGCTCTGACAATACATAGGACAGAATTCCGACCTGTCACAATTGACCATCCATTAATGATACCAATTCAAACTGCTGCCCATTTATGTTTCTGATGTGTAACTGGGCTGTCCGTGAATAACTCATCTGACTGCAATGCAGTTCGCCATTCACCAACAGTTCCACACCTTACATTCACTCTGACACTGACCATCACAATGCCTGCTTGCCACAATGCAAACAGTAAAAGCCATCACAAAAAATACATTCCGAGCTAAATTCATAAATGAAATCATTAAAAGGTACTTGGATCTGCATCTGAAGTGCTGTAGCCTGCATGGCTGCAGATCAGTGGGATTAAAGTGAGCGGCTAGTTCCTTTTGCATTTTTTTTTGTCTGGCACAGAAAGTGGGATTAAAATGAGCAGCTAGTTCCTTTTTCATCTTATTCTGTCTGGCACAGACATGAAGGGCTGAATGGTCTCTTTCTGCACCCTAACTTTTCTAAGGGCAGAACTTTTGCTCGGTATGCAGGCACAGACCTGACCTGCTCGAGCGTGAAATAGCACATGATGATGTCAGGCAAGCATCCTGATATCACCGTGCACTTGCACCCGCCAACTATTAAGGCCATTAAAGTCGTAATCAATGATTTTTCGTTGCCCGACCAATGTTACGGTTGGCAGGCAGGTGAATCAGCCGTTGCCTTTTTATGGAAACCCCATACAAGGGTGGGATGAGGCTTTGGATATTAGGGGAGGCGATGGTGTAGTGGTATTGTCACTAGACTAATAATCTCACAGACCCAGAGTGGTGTTCTGGGAACCCAGGTTCAAAGCCTGCCATGGCAGAAGTTGGAATTTGAATTCAATTTCTTAAAAAAGCTGGAATTAAATGTCAAATGATAGCCATGAAACCATTGTTGATTGTTGTAAAAACCCATCTGGTTCACTGATGTCCTGTAGGGAAGGAAATTTGCTGTCCTTACCTGGTCTGTCTTAAATGTGACTCCAGACACACAGCAATGTGGTTGACTCTTAACAAGGGTAATTCTGGATTGGAAATAACTGCTGGCCTAGCCAGTGATGCTCACATTCAATGAATGAATTAAAAAATATATTAATTTAAAAAAAAGATAAAAATATTCAGACAGAATTTACATCAGCCGTATGTTCGGATGCATGGATTTTTTTTTGGCATTTGAAAATCTTTATTTATGGCTTTTGAATGCATCAGCTCCCTGAGGCAGCTCTCTGCCTTCAGGGAGCTTTCTGTGAGCGCTCCCCCACACATGTGTAGACTTCAGTGCTCACCCTCCTCCCACCCCCTGGCAGCGCTAAGCATTTCAGCATGCTTTCCACGCTGGCCAGCATGAAACTGTGGTCAGGGGCCGATCGTGGGCGGTGGTCCATTTCCCGGCCACTCCCAGGCCTGCCGACCGTGCCCATCCCCCGACCTCAAAATTCTGCCCTATGGTTCTTTACCATATTGCATGCAAAATCCCACAAATCAGCCTTGTGCATTTCCTTAGTGACTGTCTTCCACGTGCCCTTGACTGGCCGAGTGCTCCTACGCAGTGCTACCCCAGCGGCTCCAGCACAGTTTGTGGAAGACTGTTGACTTTCATTGGAAAACTGGCAGATGGGCCTGATGGATGAAATTTCAACTGAAAAGGACAGCAGGTTTGTCCACCACTGGGGCAACGCTTCATCTGTCCCAGTAACCTGTACGGGGACAGATCGCTGGACTGCTGTGACAACCTGTAACCTCCTTGTACAGTGAAGCCCACAGCCAGGGTGGTTGATGAGCAAGCTGTGTGTGAGTATGAGGCTTGCAGCAGTGTTAAGTTGTAAGGTGAGGTGGAGCATATTAATATGAGCTACGAGTCCCGATTGATAGAGATTGTTGGTATGTGAGTGATGGGGGTGTGGTGAGCTGAGCAGTGTGTGAGAGGCTGGGGATGTAGTTGGTGGGATATGGCATTTGAAGATTTATTTACTGACCTTAATTGCTCAGGTGAGGTCAATGAACTTCTTGTGACACTGCATCCTCTGGCCTTGACTCCTGGCAATGACAGTCATTGCTATCTACATCCACTGTCTTTTGACCATGTTTCTGGAATGCCTGCCCTGGCCTTCTGCGGAGAAAGCTTGAGTCCCTCAGGGTTGTGTTCTAGGTCCAACCAACTTCAGCTGCTTCATCAATCACCTTCCTGCCATCATAAGGTCAAAAGTAGGGATGTTCGCTGATGATTGGATAATTTTCAGCACCATTCATGAGTCCTCAGAGACTGAAGCATTCCATGTCCAAATGCTGCTAGACCTGGACAATATCCAGGCTTGGCTGACAAATGCCTGACAATATTCACACCACACAAGTGTCAGGCAATGACCATCTCCAACAAGAGAGAATCTAACCATCGTCCCTTGACATTCAATGGCATTACCATCGCTGAACTCCCCACTATCAACATCCCAGGGGTTACCACTGACCAGAAACTGAACTGAACTAGCCATATAAATACTGTGGCTACAAGGGCAGCCAAGAGGCTGGAATCCTGTGGTGAGTAACTCACCACTTGACTACCCAAAACCTGTCCACCATCTACAAGTCAGAAATGTGATGGAATACTCCACTTGCCTGGATGAGTACAGTTCCAACAACACTCACGAAGCTTGACACCATCAGGACAAAGTAGCTCGCTTGATTGGCACCCCATCCACAAACATTCACTCACCTCCACCACCAATGCACAGTGTCTGCAGTGTGTACCATTTACAAGATGCACGTCAGGAAATCACCAAGGCTCCTTAGACAGCACTCTTCAAATCCACGACCACTACCATCTAGAAGGACAAGGGCAGCAGACACATAGCAACACCACCATCTGGAAGTTTCCCTCCAAGCCACTCACCATCCTGACTGGGAAATATATCGCCGTTCCTTCACTGTTGCTGGGTCAAAATCCTGGAACTCCCTTCCTAACAGCACTGTGGGTGTACCTACACCACAGGGGCTGCAGCGGTTCAAGAAGGCAGCTCACCACCACCTTCTCAAGGGCAATTAGGATGGGCAATAAATGCTGGGCTAGCCAGCGACACCCACATCCCATGAACAATCAAAAAAAGGCTACCTCTCCTCATTTCCAGCTTCTCTACCAATGTCTCCAATGAAGCAACCGAAAATCTTGGAACATGTTCTCTCCCACGTTGTGCCATTCTTCATTGCTTTCCAGGTCAGAAATACTTCCTGCACAACTGCCAGCACCTGCTCCAGCTACAATGTGCCACGTCTTTCAGCTGTACAGTCACAATGCTGGCCCCCTGCTGATGTCTCCAGCCAATAAACAGTGCAGTTCACGCTGGCTGTATGCCAAAAATCATTCAGCTCAGCAGGCAGTACAAAGTTGGCATGCTGCCTGTGTTGCAGTGAACAGGCATAAAACAACCATGATTTCCTCATCCATTTTCCGGGGCTTTCCAGCTTAGCCCCTCTCTTCCTCAGATATGTCTCCGGGCTCCAGATAATGCTGTCTACTTCTCTCAACAGGCATTCTACATTCTGGTTTTACTAAGTATGTGACACCTTTTTATTATTTCGTGGGATGTGGACATCGCTGGGAAGGCTGGCATTTGTTGCCCATCCCTAATTTCCCTCGGGAAGATGGTGGTGAGCCGTCTTCTTGAGCCGCTGCAGTCCATCAGGTAGATGCTTTGAAGAAAATACAGTGGTAACAAATTGCACAGTTCAGGACACAGGAAGAAACTTAACAGATAGTTGGGCTGTAGTTGTCATAACTGATGTTTTCAAGGCAAGGCTCAGAATAAACCTGGGTTTTGAATTGGGCTCATTCTGATTCTCTGGACCATATCAGTACTGCTAAGGAGAGTTTACCTTTAAAGAATATGATTGAACTTCTATTTATCAAGTTCTGACAGACCCCATTATTATGCCTCCTCAAGCTTATTCATTTATTCCTTTAATTCCTCAGTTGATCCATGTTTCAGGATATGGAAGCATTAATGACTGCTTCTAATTATTGCAATGAAGATCTCCCAAAGGATAAAACCGAGTTAATGGAATCTTCATTCAAATGGATAAAGTCATTTGTTTCACTATTTATGATCTTAACAAAGTCATTATCCATTAATGAAAAATTATTAAATGTCACCTCCAGAATTGATTACAGTCTTGAGGATGCTGATATAATGATAAAATGCAAACAATGTTTTCAATTCTTACACCCCAATACATTTATTTTAGACTGCTTGTAACATTAAGTAATTCTGAAGTATAGTCAGTAGCCAACTGAAGAATGTGACTTTTCCCTATTCTTTGGATAAAGAGCCCATCCATCTTATAGCCCCACAGCTCTGCCAAAACAGACAGATTCCTTCCTACCAGATCTGTTTATGGCAATGTTTAAACCTAGTTACTGGTCTCAACTGAGATCGTAACAATGCTCAAGGTGTTTTGTTATTGGCTATACTTGTAATTTTTCTTTTCTATCAGTGAAGCACATTTTTCATTAGACTTAAAACTTAGGAGAAAAATAATTAAGTACTCAGAAACTGAAGTGGCAACTGGTGAACCTATATATGCACCCATTCACAATCCATGAATGAACATTTGTGATTTTCTTTTAGGATTTGGCACTTCTCTACTTTGCACACCCAGTTCAGCATCAAACATTTCCCAGTTGAAGCCCACTGTGGCCAAAAGTTAATTAAAGGTCCCTCTAGTTTTCTCAAACAAAGGTATCTCAATCTCAATGCTATCAGCGCACGTGTGCTGTTGAATGTTTCTATTTCTCTGAAAAAGACAGCCAATTTAATCTTCTGCACTCTTAGCCTAAATATTTCCTGTAGGGTTCACATCTTCGGAGACGGAGTATTTTAACTCCATCAGTGCGATCTGTGCTCAAACCCAGAAGCTTAAA
The DNA here is from genome assembly GCF_017639515.1 of Carcharodon carcharias. Taxonomy (NCBI): domain Eukaryota; kingdom Metazoa; phylum Chordata; class Chondrichthyes; order Lamniformes; family Lamnidae; genus Carcharodon; species Carcharodon carcharias. The sequence continues at coordinate 5,617,667 of NC_054482.1, read as the reverse complement.
AGTGTCAAGAAAGAAAACATTTTGTAACCCATTGTAACGTGGCAAACCATTCCAGAATAATGCAATATGTTGTAGTCAATGTCATTTGGGCCAGATTAGTAACACATAAACTGGACCCTGCGTGTGCCAGTCGAAGTACAGACCCTCTGGGTTCTGTCGCAACATATTGCTATTGGGGTTAAGAATCTTTCTGTTGGACCATCTCCCCTCGACACTCCATGGTATTGCCATCACTGAATCCCCCACCATTAGCATACTGAACATACTGAGGGTCACTGACGGCTGTGATCTCTACCACTCAGAAAAACAAGGACAGCAGAAGCACGGGAACAACCCCTCCTGCAAATTCCCTGCCAAGTCACTCACCGTTTTGACTTGGAACTGTATCGCTGTTCCATCAATGTCGCTGGGCTAAAATCCTGGAACTCCCTCCCTAAAAACACTGTGGGTCTACCAACACCACAGGTTAAGAAGGTGGCTCACCACCACCTTCTGAAGTGCAAGTAAGGATGGGCAATAAATGATGCCCGTGTCCCATGAACAAATAAGGAAAAAAAAAGTTATGTGACATAGTAGACTTGTGACAAGGTGGATTGGAGGTGTTACAGTTAAAAGGTTCATAAGGTTGTTATATTTTGGGACTATTTTCTGTGCCCACTTGCGTTGGACATCAGAGCAGGCTTGAGTGAACAATATGGCAGGAAGGCCAAAACTCGGTTTCACGATGTCATGAAGCCAGTTTGCAATTGTCCGCTCCGCACGTCGATGGTGGGCCACATTTCCCATCATCGCCGCAAGTCAGGAACCTCGTTGTAATACATTGGTGTATCAGCTCGTCGGAATCAACCCCCCATGCGGGATCATCCGAGTACACACCAACGTGTTTCACAACGATACATAAGTGATGTGCACCTAGCGAGCTGCACTTGGCTTGGGACTTCAAGGTTTGTTAGCCCATCCTGCTTTGGGCAGCTCTCGCGGTCATCAGACAGCACCACATCACTTTTGGGGGGGTTCACGGGCAGGTCTCTGCCTACCAGAGCAGCCGGAAAGTGGGGGAGGCTTTTCTAAGGCTGCAGGGCTAGTGCTTGCTTGGCGAAGGGGAAGAAGTGGCCTCAGGCAAGAGAAGAGGCTGAAGGGTTAGGCTGTACTGGGGATGGTGGGGGTACCCCAGGGTGTGTGTTTGTGTGTGTGTGTGTGTGTGTGTGTGGGGCCCATGTTGATCTGTGCAAGTGGCCTCAAGATGATGAGGGCTGAGGTGGCACTCTCCAAAGGAGATGAGGCCAGATGGAGATGTGAGGGTATGTGTGTGAGAGAGTAAATGATAATGCCCATTGAGCTGGCAGTGAGTGAGATGCCAGTGAATGTGCGATGGGCTTGAGTGTGTGAGTTTAGAGTGATGAGATGGTTGCTTTACCCTAGCGGCATGGATGAGATCATTCATCCTCTATCTGCACTGGATGGCCAACCTCTTCTGTGCAGCATTGGCACTGATCACCACTGCCAACGCCTCCCAAGCTGGAATGCTGAGATCGCTGCGGCCAGAGTGGGGGTAGAGGACATCACTGTGGGCCTCTGAAAGGCATTCCAGTGAAGGGTCATTGAACTCTTCTTAGCTTTCAGGGCCATGTCTTCACTGGAGCAGTCCTGGGCTGCAAGCATGGAGAACTGTGTGAGTGTCTGCGGTTTAGATATGGCACCCAGAGTGAGGAAGTGGCGAGGTAATGGTGCAGCGGGAAATTCAGAGACCGTCTTCTGTGGCTGCATAATTAATGAGGCGGGACTGGGATGATACAGTGTGAAAAGCCGCCATTGCAGCTGGAGGGTTGAATGTCCTCTTTCCTGCTCGCTACCACACTGAGGCCAGAATTTTCCTGTTGGCGTGTGGGGCACACCCCTGCACACCGACAAGTAAAGTGACAGGCGGTGATGCCAGCGAGTATCCCGACATCACCGCGCGCCATCGGGATATTTAGGTGGGCGGGTGCGCGATGTTCTCGGATGTGTGCCCGCCATTAACTAATCACCCAGGCCCTTGAGGCAGCAATCGGCTGCATTTTTTCGGGGCCCGTGTGATCTTCAGGATGTCACACGGGTGTAATGGGCAGGCGGGTAGGAGACATTTGTATAAACCTCATCCACAGGCTGGATGAGAGGCGTGAGTGGGGTCGCGAATGTTATCTGTCAGATATTTAATTGTGAAAGTTACTGATACTCGCCTGTGTGAGCAGGTGTATTTCAAAACTCATACCAGCTGCTTGGACAGGAGTAACAGCCTTCAGGTCAGGACTTTACAGTGAGGATCATTTTTGGGGCCTGCAGGTTTCTAGAAGCTTTCCCTTAGCCTGGGAATGGGAGTTGTGCTCTCCATTGGAGGCACCTCCTCTGAAGAGGAAGGGAGGGCCAGATGGGGGAGGAGGCCAGGAGTCCACATTCAGCCTCCAGTGAAGCCACCTTTGGGAGGAGAGGCGCAGGCACAAGGGGTGCAGGGCCAACAGGAAGTCCAAGGTGGAAGGGGCTGCAGAAGGTGCCAGTATCCTGCTGCCAGGGTTTACAGGCAGTGAAGCAGCTACCTCAATATGTCTTGAGATGTTGTGCCGAAGGAGGCTCCGTCTCTCAGGAGAGACAGTCACCTCCATCTGTCAGATGATAGGCCCTGAGATCTGCGCCAACTGTGTGGGTGGACACCTCATGCCAGTGGCAATGAAGGTCACAGCTGCCCTCAACTTCTATGCCTCCAGCTCCTTCCAGGGGTCGATGGGTGATCTTTGCAGAGTCTCCCAGTCAGCTGTCCACACTTATGTCAAGCAGGTGACAGACGCTCTGTTCAGGTGTGCATTGACTTTCATTCACTACCACTGGGACGATGTCAGCCAGGCAGAGTGAGCGAGAGACCTCGCAGCCATTGCTGGCTTCCCCCATGTCCAGGGTGCTATAGACTGTACACATGTGGCCATCAAGGCACCAGCAGGTGAGCCCGGTGCCTTCGTCAACAGGAAGGGATTCCACTCCATGAACGTGCAGATAGTGTGTGACCACAGGATGCTGATTCTACAAGTCTGTGCAAGGTACCCAGGCAGCTCCCACAACACCTACATCCTCAGGTACTGCCAGGTGCCGGGGCTCTTCAGTGCTCCAGCCCGGCTGGATGGATGGCTGCTGGGTGACAAGGGCTATCCCCTCAGAAGGCGGCTCATGACGTCTCTCTGCCATCCAAGAACAGAAGCTGAGCAGCGGTACAATAGGAGCCATGGCTCCACAAGGGCTGTGGTGAAGAGAACCATCGGTCTTCTCAAGATGCACTTCTGATGCCTGGACCATTCAGGGGGTGCACTCCAACAATCCCCAGATCATGTGTCACTGTTGGTGGTTGCATGTTGTGTTCTCCATAATCTAGTGCTGGAAAGGGGTGACACAGTGGACAAAGAAGATGTAGATGCAGTTGCTCTGGCTGCACATGATGAATCCAGTAGTGAGTCCGAGGATGAGCACGCACAGGGAAATGCTGAGGGGGTAGACGCTGACCCGGGCATACTCCAGGGAGGCAGGGACACCCGGGAGACTTTAATCCAATGAACTTTCAGCTGCACACCACATATGGACCTTCAACACACGCCAGGGCTGCAGGCTCCATACTCGATGCCTGAGAGCAAAATCTGCCTGGTTAGGAACATTAACTAAGGCCCTTGTCAATAAAGCTCAATGTCAAACAACTCACTCATAACATCATGGGTTCCCATCCACTTGCAGGAGTAAGGAATCACCTGAGCCATGGTTACATATCAAAATTTAATGAGATTACAAAATTAGCTTCAGAAACCAAAACAAAAGGTGTTGCACATCACACCAAGTCTTCACTGAACTACTATGGGGCAACATGAAAGCACCAGTGATAAACCCATGTTGTGCCTAATGTACCTTAAATTTACGCTTGCGGGCGCTAGTCTAGGTGCTGTCCCCTTGCTGGCACCAGCATTGGAGGCGGCCTGTTCACTCTGCTGTCCTGCTGGCCTCGATGACCTTGGCAGATGTCCTCTGGCCCATGGAGCCTGTGCTGGCCCTGCCTGGGAGGGAGTGGCCAGCTCCACAGCTGGTATCTCCCCAGTCGCCGCAGCCTCATTGGATCTCACAGTCCACCGTGGGCAGAGGAGTTGCTGCCATCATCCTGAGAGGAACCCGCAGAGATGACAGGCAGCTGCTGTCCTGACGTGATGTCGCTTCGGACCTCCCTGCTCCCTGGGCACCGAGCTGGGATACATGGTGCCCAAACCATCTCCCACACGGGCAATGACCTGCTGAGGTCAATGCTGCTGTGAGGGCTTGCAGGTCTGAATGCAACCCCAGGAGGCCCTGCCTTTTCTCCTGGAGGAGCCTCCCCATGAGAGTCACCACTCTCTCCATGGAGGAAGCTTGGCCGTGGGGCTCACTGCATTGGACTCCTCCAGCACAGGCACCATGCCACGCATTGCCTCATGTATCTCCGCCAGATCCTCCCACACACTCTGCTGCACTTCCAGCGTCTGCTGCCTCACGGACAACTCCAGCCGCTGACCGAGCATGTACCTGGTCCCGAGAGGTCCTCTGACTGCTGGTGCCCTGGGCACTCTCTGTCTCTGCCCGCACCTCAAGCGAGTGTGAAGTGCCCTCACCGCTGTGCACCGGGATACTAGCCAAAGATCTAATTCCCACCAAGGTGCTAGTATCTGTGCTGGTGCCTGCCTGGCAGAGGTGGTGTGACGCTGGTGAGTCAATATGCTCTGTACCCTTAGAAGTCAGACATGGCCCCTCTGCCTCCTCCTCCCAGCCCTGCTCTGGGGATGCTGAAAGGAAGAACAAGGACGTGTGATTAGTTAAAGTGGAGACAATGTCAATGTACCTGCCTGCCCCCCGGATCAGTATACACTCATCCTTCCATAATCAATGGTCAACCCATGTTGCAAGCTTCAATCACTGAGCATTCAGCATTGCCATGGTTGCTGGGACACACACGGTGACCTCAGTGCTTGGCAAACATACCTCCCCATGGCACACAAGCCTCACCCCCACCGGTGGGCGCGAGGCACCTCTCCAGATCTGTGGCCTGCTGTTCAGAAGGAGTCAAGATCGCCAACAGGGCCTGGTCTTCACCAGTCCTCATCCGTTCTATGGAACTGTGCGCAGTCTTCTCCTGAAAAAGAGAGAAGGGCATTGATTAGTCCAGCCTGTACCTGGATTCCCATCACATCCCTGCCAACCCAGCCAGAGTGGGACATTGCAGGACTCCAGTTCTTCATCACCCTGCAGCTGCCACACACTCACACAAAGAAGCCAGGGCTGACCACACCCCCTTGACCAAATGCTGTCTGTGGCACCACAAGGTGTTCCCTTGCTAAGAAAGGAGGCACAAGCACATGGAAAGCAAAGGCCAGCAGCTGGATTGGTGCCCCCATCACTGGAATCTCTCCTCCCAGCACGTTAGCAGCCTGACTTCGACATGCTTCCCAGTTCCAGCACTCTGCCTAGGTGCAGATCCTTGAGTTTCACATCCGTTCTACACTCTGGATGTCAGTGTCACACATGATATGGTTGCAGAAACCATCTTAGCTCAACCATTTCAGGGTGAATTAGGCATGGGCAATATCTGCTGGCCCACCCAACGAGGGATACATGCCGTGAAGGATTCAATGCTGTAGCTGTGCTCAGGGCTGTTGGTTGGGGTGGTGGTTGGGGGGAAAGGGTGATGGCTGCATTAAGTCACCTCAGCCAACGTGGTACTCGCCCTTCCCGAGCACAGGAGGTCGTTGAATCTTTCTCGGCATTGGACCCATGTGCGTTGCACCACATCATGGGAGCTCAGACTCTTGGCCACCTCCTCTGACGCACGTTTGTTCAGGTGGGGAGGCCTCCGCCTCCCATCCCCCCAGAAGCAGGACCTCCCGCTGTGTAGCCAGCTCCTCCAGGAGGGCAGGTGGGCACTCACCTGAGAACCGAGGGGCACACTACCCCACTGGCCTACCCACCAGCCCGGCCTGTCCCACTAGCCTACCCTCCGGACTTGCGTGCTGAATAGTAGCCCTCTGCTGGGCCCTTCTGCCGGCCATTGTGAGCAGCCTTTAAACAAGCCGCAGGGTCACCATTGGACCGGGTGGTCTGTGCATGCCCACCGCTGCCCGCCCACTTCTGCTTTCCTCGGGAGTCAGGAAACGCCCTGGGCAGGCCTTAATTGGCCCGGGTCCATGCCCACCCACACCTGCCCCCACTCTGCCCGCCCAACATGGGGAAAATTCTCCCCTTCATGCAAATCTGGGAGTGATTCCGCCCATGTCTTTAATTTAGGGTAAAATGAATGGAGTTCACCTGTTCCCAAATCTGCCTGACAGTAAGCCTGGGTGGTTTGATTGTTAGAGTTTAAAGGAGAGCCCAGAATGTTTCACCTGGAGGGAGGTGCAAGGTGCTTATGCTTGGGGACACACGGCAGCAGCCTGTGTACTAACAGTGGATAGACTGTGCATCACCAAAGTACCAGAAAAGTGTTGAGAATTTTGGGTGTAAACAGCTGTGCTTTGAACTGCGTTCATGTACTTTCAAAATAGAAAAGATAAGACAGTTCCAAAGAAGAGTCATATTCGAATTGGAACATTAACTCTGTTTCTCTCTTCACAGATGCTGCCAGACCTACTGAGTTTTTTTGGCACTTTCTGTTTTTGTTATAAAAGAGAGTTGGGATCTCAAAGTTGCTAATCAGTACTTCTACCTGGATACAAGGCCCCTGTGATTCATGTTGCTAGGTGATGGGAAGAGTGCAAAGGATATCGGGTTATATGCTTTTCTAAAATATCACTGAATATCATAGACAGATTAGTCTGCCAGGTTCCAGGTGAGAGTGAGAGAGAGAGTGTAAGTAACTGAAAGACTCTATGGTTCACTGCCCAGGAATGCAGGTGGGAGCTCGCATTTGGATTGGGAAGACCAAATTTGTGAGGAGTTAAAACAAGGCTGGAAGATTTGCCTAGCTTTAGCTAGGGGGAGAAGTCTCCAAGAAAACTTATACCATAAAAGGTAATTCTGGAGTTAAAAGTTTCCAAGCTGGGAAAGGAAAAGATCAGAAGTAAATCCTCGAGAGCTAAGAATCATTTTGGACTGATTTTGGGAGACTTGAATGTCTACTTCAAGGACAGTGTATGCCTGATAGAGGGTTTTTTGGTTGTGTTAAAAGTTCTGTTCTGTAGTTTAAATATAAGCGGTCTACAAAAATAGTGTTTACTCAATAGCACATTTAGTCTGTTTCTTACAGTAAACATCTTAAAACATGAAATCTTGTCCTGTTATCCTTTCAGCTATTTAATGGAAGTTCAAATTTCTCTTTTTGAAAGTTATCGGTCTCCACAGGGATCATAATAAGGGTTTGTCGTGCACAATGGGATGTAAGTGAATATGCAGTTATACTGCTGTTTAGGTCATTAGAAAGGGTCCTGCACTGAATCCAGGGGTATGGCACCACGATCCTGCTGCTGACCTCCTTAGCTATTTCCAGCTATGCCTTCTTTGTGGCAGCAGCAGATTTCTCGCTCCCATTGATAGGAAAGAGTATCGTACTCTGATTCCTCAATGTCCCCAACAAAGCAACAAATAATGTATCACTGAATGGAGATGCACCCTTGACTCCTGAGTCCATGATGAAACTCTTTCCTCTCTTGGTTCAATCTCCTCCAAATTGCATCTTTCGATTGGCCCTTTAAATACAAGAGTTGAGATCATGTCATGCGGGCCAGTCAATGCCCGGTACTGCACATTCAACACCAAACCTGGAATTGATATTATAATTAATCGGGTCCATTAAAATGCCACAGACTGTTGTACTGAGAGTTCCTCTAGGTTTCCCACATAATGTTGCGCCTCCAACCTCACTCCAAATGCATCTCCTCAACAATGTGCCCTGCCTACAGGAACTGGAAAATGATGTGGAAGAAAATGGCACGTATTCAGGAAGCCACCAAAGCGACTTTTGTCAACTGGATGACCCAAGTTTAAAGACCACACTGTATCAACCTGCCAACTTGTTTAACATTTACTGTGACCCATGTCAAGCTCACACTCAACTCTCTAGCTCTTTCTCTGCTTCTCATACATAACCTATACTCTAGTAGGGCACACATTCAAACTGTAACTTAGAAGTGAAGCTTTGCCACATGCATATTTACAATGATGGAAACAGAACTCAGTTGCATGAAACGTGGTCACTGACACATGATGGGCTCAGAATGGGCAGATAATTGCCACTGGGAATGTTCCCTTTCATTAGCAGCATCTCATTTACGTGATCTTTCCTTTATCCCAGTGTAGCAGGATTGTACTGGATAGTTAAAAACTATCTAGCTGCTGTTCATGGCAGCAGCATGAAGGCCCAGAACCTACTGGGAATTTGCAATGGTGCAAACCTGATAGACCCATAGCACCTGTAAACATCTGTCCCACCATGACCTTCCCCGAACATAGTCTGGGGTCAGCACCCGCCTGACACTTGGTCACCCTTTGAAAGTGAACTGAATCTGGAAATTCAGTTGGGTTGACCAAATTCAATATTGGGCTCAGTGAGTGGGGAAGAAAATTGGCCCTGGTTTTAGGTGCCAAAACTAAAATGTTAAATAAGTTTAGAAAAATCAATTGTAAAAACAATCATTCGGTCGTACAGAACTTGAGCATTGCTGAGAAAATGTATTTGTCGAAGCTTTTCATCTGGCACTCGTCAGGACAATCACAAGAACAGCAATGTCCAGGGAAACATCAACTTTATACTGTATGAGAAGAGAGTGGTTGGCAAGTGGACTCTGATTGGTAGAGGTGTTGTTGTGGAGAAATTGTTGTTGCTTCCCCTGTAACTGGTATTCTTGCGATTGTCCTGATGAGTGCAAGATGAAGGGCTTTGGCAAAATATCTCTTTCCAGCAATACTCAAAATCAAATTGCTAGTTGACAAGAAACTCGCACAGTGAGGAGCCAATTATTATACCTGTCATAGAATATCAGGAAAACGATTGAGGGGACAAAAAACCCAGGGAGAAATTTGATGGCAAACGCAGACAGATACTCAACAGCCCATGTTACAACTCAGAAACAAATGCAACAAGGCCAAGCCAAGTCTCGGCAGCGATCCCAGTCTGCCATTTGGGAACAAATACAAAATACCCACATGGAAATTAGAATGACAATACAGCAAATGCAAACTGAGATCAAATCCAAAGCAAGTCAATGTCATGAGCATACTCAAGAAATGAGTTAAGTGTTGAGAATCTGCAGATAAAAATAGATAACTTGCTAAAAACAAACCTGTCAATTATCCTGACCCTTTGATTTTCTCCCGGTGACGTAGCTGATTTGATTCTGGCTGGTGTGGAAGGTTTTATACTGCACCCTTCCCCTTCTGTTGGGTGTCACATGTTTGGTTTGATCATGTCTGTTGTGTTGCAGTCTCTCACGTAAATTCTGCTGCTTGTAACTGGCACCTTGATCGTCTGAAGCATTCTGAGACAAGTTTATCTCCACTAGTAACTGCTGCAAATTTACTATTAGAGCTGCTAAATGTGATTTCATCGAAAAGAAACGTCACTTACTGACTTCCTGCATCTGCAGCTGACACTCCTTCTGCACCCTTGCAAGAACTGCTTCTTGTGATTTCTTTTTTCCTACCTCTCTTTCATTTTGATGGTCCAATCGCTATAGCTCCCAAAGATTAAGCTAATCTTTTTGACTCACTTATCTTCTCAACTCAACTCCCAATGGCAGTGCTCAAGAGCTCGCCCACCCTACCCCTCCATGTTGCTCCATTCCGCTTTGCCACTTTGGTCAACATTTGATATTTGCTGTGGTAATATTCAGATTATCTTAATAAAAGGGCCTCATATGAATAAAACCAGCCAAACCCGTGCCCTACACCCATCCAGATTCACTACCTGGTCAGCTGGTGACCATGGAAATTTAGCCTCAAGTCGCTGTGGGAACAGTCTGCAGCACTTAACAGTTGAAAGTGGTGGTGTGAAATCGCCTTGCAGCTGGCTGACACCTACAGATTCCCTTTATGAATAGAGAGATTGGTCAGGGCTGCTGTTTCCCTTTTCACATTGTGATCAGGGTAGTTGGGTGGGTGCCAGGGCTGGGAAGGCCCAAGGATTACTTGAGGTGCCTGAGGAGAGTGCTCTTGCCCACAAGGAGTTCAAAGAGAGCAGAAGTTTTAAAACTTACCGTGGCCTTTTCTACAAACAGAGTCGGATTTTCTCAGTTTTACATTTTAAATCTTTAGTAGGCCCTGGCCAGCTTTTAGCAGGAGTCTCGTTGAGGTCCTGAATCGTGGCCGTTAATATTATAGCAACCAGGAACTCAGAGTTTTGGCAGCAGTGTTTCTGCCTCCAAGGATAAGGAGGAAAATGGTGAGATGCAAAGGAGGCCAGAGTTTAAAAGTGGGGGGCATTCACTGGCACACAGGCTGGAGGAGGTAGCAGAGTTAGGGTGGGTGAGGCTGTGGAAGGATTTGTAAGTGGGAATGAGGACTTTTGAACTCAAGAGATGAGGGACAAGAAACCATGGGAACAAGAACATGGAGTGAGAGTTATTGTCGGATTGGAGTTTGTTGAATGGAGGTTGAGTGTTAGAGAAGCCAAGGACTTAACACGTACCGTGTGTGAGAGCTAGTTTCCCACAGTTGTGGGAGATAGTGCAGATTTCCCTTAGCCAAAATGGAGGGTAACCTTGAGACAGAGAGCCAAGACTACCATGTCACTTCAATATTTGAGAGATCCTTCAGATCACTGGCTTTGGGGATATAGAAACAAACTTTAAAGGTATAAAAATATTGTTACAGAGGATCCACAAAGTTGTAGAATTTGTGCAGAAAACGTATAACACCAGCTGGATGACAAATCAAAATTTATAATTATTATTTGTATTTTTGTTTTGCTTAAATATCAGTCTTTTGCGATTTAATCTGTATAGACACTTAGCTGCTCTGTAGAGTCACTGATTGCATATTGTAAGGTTTTTACAGCTGATTGGTGGGGAGAAAATTTACATATTGCATTAAGATTGTGTTTTTGATAAGGTTAGGAACATTGTTAAAAGGAATACTCTTATGTTGCAAATACAGCACAATTTATATAGAATAATATGGTGATGAGAATTTTGAATGCTTTTACTATTTTAATGGAGGCTCTCAGGTTGGGTTTCCTGTCTTGCTTAGTTGCCGTGGCGATGTCACCAACGAAGGGAAATCTATATTACAATCCCTGGCTCCTATGACTCCTCATTAAGTCTGCATTTGAACTGAAGTCACTGCTTTTGTTCCCAACAGAGCTCCTTCAGGGAGCTAAAGGGACTGACATTGTAGGGAGATTTTCAATCAATGACATCAATGGGACAGTCCAACAAGGAAGGAGGCCCAAATAATTCTCTATGTAGATAGTAAAATAATGTTAGACAAACCATCAACATTCTCAGAGGTATATTTTCTCAAAAGGTAAGAAACCACCAATTGTGAAACTGTTGTTCAAGTAAGGACTAGTGGTCAGATTTACATACAGGAATTATAATTATGCAGCAGCAGAAACTTGCAAAATAATCGACAACTTGCATTTATATAGCACCTTTAATGTAGTAAAACATCCTGAAGAGCATCACAGGGACATTATCAAACAAAGGCTGACACACTGGACTACATTAAGGTAAGCACTTGGTGAAAGAGGTATGTTTTCAGGAGCATCTTAAAGGAGTAGAGCAGGAGTTAGAGAACTGGGAAGGTTTTGGGAAGGAATTACAGCAGCTGACACAGCTGCCAATGGTGGGGGGAAAGCAAGTTGGGGGGTTGCGCAAGAGGCCAGAGTTGGAGGAGGGCATAGATCTCAGAGCGTTTAGGGCTGATACTTCATCCCGGTTATAATGAAAAAAGTAAGGCCCTCTATCCCTCACCCCTCACCCCTCACAGCTCCTCATCCATCCATACTCCCCATGTCCCATCCATGCCACCTCATGCCCACCCATCCCTATGGTCCCTCATGTCCCTGATGCCAAGGTATGCTTTCCACTCACCACCTATGGCCCATTTTGTCCCCCATGCCAACTATGGCACTTCCATGTCCATTCACCCCCTATACACTGTATAGAACCAATAAACTCTATAGTGACAATAGGATATGTAAAAAATGATAACTTTCCACTTTCTTAAAAAAGAAACTCCTTTTTACTACACGCCAATAGAAGTATCTATCATCCAGGCCCTTTAAAGTATCAATAGCACAAACTGCAAGCACTTGAATCACTTTATCTTGTGAAAATAAACATTGTGAAATTGACAGAAGAGATCGGAGAGCCACGGCTATCAATCAAGCAATGTTTTCCATAGGGTTCAGGAGTTTCAGTACTCTAAAGGATTTCTGGGCTCTCGATGAAAGACTGTTTTTTAAAAGTTTTTTTTTTACACATCCTATTGCCACTATATGGTTCATTTGTTCTATATCGTGTATAGTGAGTAAATGGGCATGGAAGAGCCATAGCTCAGCACAGGGGGGCATAAGGGACTGTAGGGAATGAGTGGAAGGCATACCTTGGCATAGGGGCATGAGGGGCCATAGGAGGTCGGTGGGAGGGCATACTTTGGCAAAAGGGGGCATGAGGAGCCATAGGTGATAGTTGGGGTCACATACCTTGGCATGTGGGCATGAGGAGAACCTTTTGAACTTTTCAAAAGCTTCCCTCATACAGACAATGGTTCACAACACCTATCCCCACAAATGGAACTGGCCAGTCCAGTGGTCAGGGGGCATGTTCGCGACCCGCATCTTTAAAAGGCACTCCTAAAAATCGGAAACCCGAGAATGGGGTTCAGAATCCCAGGATCGGGACCCGGCCGCCATTTACGCTCCTTCACATAGTCTCCCAGATTCCACGAAAATTCAGTGCGTTGGGTCAGCTGCCCACCTGTAGGGCAGAATATTTTCCTCGATGGGTGGGTGCGCGCCCGGCCTGAACAGGAGTAAAACAGTCCGCCGTGACATCGGGCGAGCATCCCAACGTCATCGAGCACTCTCGTGATATTTTGCACGGTGGGTGCGCGTGATAGTTGGCAGTGCGCCCATCGACAATTAACAGGTCTATTAAGGCTCTCATTCAATGAATTAAATCGATTTTTTTTTTGCTGTTCATCAAACGTTACAGTTGGCGGGCGGGAAAATAGGCATTTTTAATGAAACCTCATCCTCGGACAGGATGAGGCCTCAAACAGTGATTTAAAAAAATAATAACAAGTTTTAAAACTCATTTTTATCATCTCCCTGCTCACGTGACAGAGTCAAATGAGGGGGACACGTTTTTGAATTCTTTACTTTTAACATTAGAAAGCTTAAGCTGTGTGAGGCAGCTCTGTGCCTTCAGGGGGCTTTCACTGAGCACACCGGCCGCGCCTGCAAACTTCAGCGCTCGTGCTCCTCCTGCACCCCCCACCCCGGCAGCGCTGAGGTTATCAGCGTGCGTTTCATGCTGGCTGCCCATTCATTGGTAAAATCGGGGTCAGGGCCCAATTGCGGGTGGCGGTCCATTGTCTGGCCACTCCTGGGCCTGTCCGTCTCACCCGATAGGGTAAAAATTCTGCCTGTAGTTTTAGGTTTTTTTTAAATGGAGAAAGACTTCTTCGAAGAACAGCCCGGGTTTTGTTACCTCAGGACGTAATGATTCCAATGCAAACCTGGCCTGCTTCCCATATTGTACTCTACGTAAATTTGCTGCCTTTGTCCTTACTTGCACTAAGTCATAATCATCCATCGCCCCTGTGCTTGTTGACCTATATTGGACATGGTTAAGCAATGTCTCAATTTTAAAATTCTCATCCTTGTTTTAATTCCTCCACAGATTTTCCCCTCCCTCTCTCTGTAAGCTCATTCAGCTACACAACACTCCAAGATATCTGCACTTCTCTGCTATTGGCTTTTTGAGCATCACCAATTTTAATTGCTCTACAATTGATGGTTGTGCCTTCAGATCCAAGGCCCTAAGCCCTGGAATTCCCTCCCTAAACCTCCCTAAACTCTCTACCTAGTTTTCCTCCTATAAGACACTCCTTAAAATCCATATCTTTGACCAAGCATTTAACCTAAAGTCTCCTTAAGTGGCTCAATGTCAAATTTTGCTTTATAATGCTCCTGTGAAGTGCCTTGGGATGTTTCACTAATTTAAAGATTCTCCATAACTGTAAGCTTTTGTTGATCAAAACAATTCTTTCCTAGCATGCAATAATCATGTTAATCCATTATGTGAACAGTATATATTTGTAACTATTCTAACACTGTTCAATTGCTTCAGACTTCTTACTTGCACTTCAAATAGCTTGGCTTGGAGAATGAATTGAACAGGTTATACAACTTTTCCATGTGTTTAACATTTGAAAAGCTTGATACAATTAACTTGAATGTATATAATGATTTCCAGCTGGCCTGCCATACAAGTGTAGATGTCCTTCAAAAGTATTTGTGTATTGTCTCCCGACATCCTACCAGCTGCACACACACAACTTGAATTTATATAGTACCTTTAATGTCCCAAGGCAGTTCACAAAAGTGTTGACATGCAAAATTTAATACTGAACCACAAAAGGAGGTTTTAGGACCAGTGAGTTAGGTTTTAAGGAATATCTTGATGGAAGGGGGAGAGGAGAGAGAGGCAGAGGGACTTAAGGAGGGAATTTCAGAGCTTAGGGTCTTGGCAGCTGAAAGCAAGGCCACCATATGGTGGGGCAATTCATGCTGAGAATACAGAAGTGGCCAGAATTGGAAGAGTATGGATACCTTGGACAATTGTAGGGCTGGAGGTGATTACAGAGACAGGGAGGGCAAGGCCATGGAGGGATTTAAACACATGGATGAGAATTTTTAAATCGTAGTGTTGCTGAATAGTGAGCACAGGGGCAGTGGGTTAATGTGTCTTGGTGCAAGTTAGGATACTGCTAGCAGACACTAGATGAACTCAACTTGAGTGAGCACATACTGTGGGAGGTCAACCTGGGGAACATTGGATTGGACGCATCTTTGGGTAACAAAAGCATGGATGAGTCATTGGGTCATCGAATTTATTCAAGGATGAGTAGATAGATTTGTGATAGACAAGGGAATCAAGGGTTATGGGGTAGGGGGAGCTGGCAAATAGAAAAGTGGAGTTGAGACCACAACCAGATCAGCCCTGATCTTATCGAATGGTAGAGTATTCGTGAAGGGCTGAATGCCCTCCTCCTTCTAATAGCAAATAAATAATGGAGATTTTACAGTTGGAAGTGAAACTAGCTGTTTTTATTACCATGAATCCAAGTAAATCTGTTATTTTTGTAAAGTTTTAATCTTAAAGGGAATATTTACACAATCTCAGCTTTTGTAGTAATGAAATAACCAGAAAATTGTTCAGCAACTTTGTTCATCTCTGCTGAAACCCAAGTCCATAACGTTATCGTCCTTTACCTTGACTCCAACACTCTCCCAGCTGCTATTATAGATTTCTAGCTTCACCCAATTGCAACTCACTCAGAATGATATGACCAGCTTCCTCACCCACAGAAAGACCTGCACTCCTCTTATCACCTTCTTTCCAAACTCCAATGGCTCCCCATGCCCCAATGGATTGAATACCAAGATCTTCATAAAAACAAAAAAACTGCGGATGCTGGAAATCCAAAACAAAAACAGAATTACCTGGAAAAACTCAGCAGGACTGGCAGCATCGGCGGAGAAGAAAAGAGTTGACGTTTTGAGTCCTGATGACCCTTCGACAGAACTTGAGTTCGAGTCCAGGAAAGAGCTGAAATATAAGCTGGTTTAAGGTGTGTGTGTGGGGGGCGGAGAGATAGAGAGACAGAGAGGTGGAGGGGGTTGGTGTGGTTGTAGCGACAAACAAGCAGTGATAGAAGCAGATCATCAAAAGATGTCAACAACAATAGTACAATAGAACACATAGGTGTTAAAGTTAAAGTTGGTGATATTATCTAAACGAATGTGCTAATTAAGAATGGATGGTAGGGCACTCAAAGTATAGCTCTAGTGGGTTTTTTTTTATATAATGGATTTCAGTTGAAATCCATGTGGGGTAAGTCTCTATCTCTCCGCCCCCCACACACACACCTTAAACCAGCTTATATTTCAGCTCTTTCCTGGACTCGAACTCAAGTTCTGTCGAAGGGTCATGAGGACTCGAAACGTCAACTCTTTTCTTCTCCGCCGATGCTGCCAGACCTGCTGAGTTTTTCCAGGTAATTCTGTTTTTGTTTTGGATTTCCAGCATCCGCAGTTTTTTTGTTTTTATCTCTGTGTTTAATTGACTGCCACTGCTCTTCAAGAAATGCCTACCTCCTTGAAGAAGTTCTGTTCCTCTCTGCGACAAGATTTCCGGATTTCTCTGTTGCCTTGTTCACCTTCATTGCTTTCCATTTCTCTCCTAGTGTTTGACAAGGTGTTTACTAAAACCCGCTTTCACAGCCATATCTCCTTTCTCAGTGACTGTCTCCGTCTCCGACTTACCCCACATGGATTTCAACTGAAATTCCACGCCTCATGTTTCAAACCCACCCAGGATTACAGGTATCTCCAGGACATAAAACGTTTCTCGGACTGCTGTTCCCGTCACATTCTGAAATCCACTCTCAGTGCCATGCGCCGCCATATGAACACACTCGACCTCTCCCTCCAGCAGCACCGCCGTACCCTTTTTCAAAGCTGCGCGTGCCCCCAGTTTCATTTTATCCTTCGGCTCATCCGACGCCTCAACAAGAAACTTTTTCTCTTTCTCTCAAGTGCTAAGGAACGCAAGCTCCAACAACTCATCGACACCAACACCCATCTAGGACCCTCCACCCCTGCCTGTCCCTCCGTCCCCACCCCATCTTCCAATCCCAGCCCCAGCCGTGTATTCACTATACCCCCTGACCTTCCCCTCTCCGATGCTGAACGTTCAGTGCTCAGCAAAGGACTTAGTTTCATACCCTTACGCCCTCACCTCAATGAATTTCGGGCTCGGCATGATACTGAAGTCTTCTTCCGCCGTCTTCGTCTCCGGGCTCACTTCTTTGGGCAGGAGTCCTCTCCCAGTTCAACGGATCCTTTTACCCATCTTCAATATTCTCCCTCCACCTGGACCCCTCCCTCTGGATTCTTACCTTCTCTCGATCTTTTCATTGAGAACTGTCGGCGCGACATTAGTCGTCTCAATTTCTCTGCTCCTCTCACCCATTCTAACCTGTCTCTCTCTGAACTTACTGCACTCCATTCTCTCAGGTCCAACCCTGACATTGTCATCAAACCCGCTGACAAGGGTGGTGCTGTTGTTGTCTGGCGCACTGACCTCTACCACGCGGAGGCTGAGCGTCAACTCGCAGACACTTCCTCCTACCTCTCCCTGGACCATGACCCCACCACTGAACATCAAGCCATTGTTTCCAGGACTGTCACTGACCTCATCTCCTCTGGGGATCTCCCTCCCACAGCTTCCAACCTGATAGTTGCCCAACCTCGGACGGCCCGCTTCTATCTCCTACCCAAAATCCACAAACAGAACTGCCCCGGTAGACCGATCGTCTCAGCTTGCTCCTGCCCCACAGAACTCATTTCTCGTTATCTTGACTCCCTTCTCTCTCCCCTTGTCCAGTCCCTTCCCACCTACATCCGTGATTCCTCTGACACCTTACGTCACATCAACAATTTCCAGTTCCCTGGCCCCTACCGCTTCCTCTTCACCATGGACGTCCAATCCCTCTACACCTCCATCCCCCACCAGGATGGTCTGAGGGCCCTTAGCTTCTTCCTCGAACAGAGGCCCGAACAATCCCCATCCACCACTACTCTCCTCCGTCTGGCTGAACTTGTTCTCACGCTGAACAATTTCTCCTTCAACTCCTCTCACTTCCTCCAAATAAAAGGTGTGGCTATGGGTACCCGCATGGGCCCCAGCTATGCCTGTCTCTTTATGGGGTATGTGGAACATTCCTTGTTGCAGTCCTACTCCGGCCCCCTTCCACAACTCTTTCTCCGGTACATCGATGATTATTTCGGTGCTGCTTCATGCTCTCGTCAGGACTTGGAAAAATTTATTAATTTTGCTTCCAATCTCCACCCCTCCATCATTTTCACGTGGTCCATCTCTGACACTTCCCTTCCCTTCCTTGACCTCTCTGTCTCAATCTCTGGTGATAGACTGTCCACCAATATCCATTACAAACCCACCGACACCCACAGCTATCTCGACTACAGCTCCTCACACCCCACTTCCTGTAAGGACTCCATCCCATTCTCTCAGTTCCTTCGCCTCCGTCGCATCTGTTCCGATGATGCTACATTCAAAAACAGTTCCTCTGACATGTCCTCCTTCTTCCTTAACCGAGGTTTTCCACCCACGGTCGTTGACAGGGCCCTCAACCGTGTCCGGCCCATCTCCCGCGCATCCGCCCTCACTCCTTCTCCTCCCTCCCAGAAACATGATAGGGTCCCCCTTGTCCTCACTTATCACCCCACCAGCCTCCGCATTCAAAGGATCATCCTCCGCCATTTCCGCCAACTCCAGCATGATGCCACTACCAAACACATCTTCCCTTCACCCCCCTTATCGGCATTCCGTAGGGATCGCTCCCTCCGGGACACCCTGGTCCACTCCTCCATCACCCCCTACTCCTCAACCCCCTCCTATGGCACAACCCCTTGCCCACGCAAAAGATGCAACACCTGCCCCTTCACTTCCTCTCTCCTCACCGTCCAAGGACCCAAACACTCCTTTCAAGTGAAGCAGCATTTCACTTGCATTTCCCCCAACTTAGTCTACTGCATTCGTTGCTCCCAATGTGGTCTCCTCTACATTGGAGAGACCAAACGTAAACTGGGCGACCGCTTTGCAGAACACCTGCGGTCTGTCCGCAAGAATGACCCAAACCTCCCTGTCGCTTGCCATTTTAACACTCCACCCTGCTCTCTTGCCCACATGTCTGTCCTTGGCTTGCTGCATTGTTCCAGTGAAGCCCAACGCAAACTGGAGGAACAACACCTCATCTTCCGACTAGGGACTTTACAGCCTTCCGGACTGAATATTGAATTCAACAACTTTAGGTCGTGAGTCCCCTCCCCCATCCCCACCCCCTTTCTGTTTCCCCCTTTTTTTTTCCCAATAAATTATAAAGATTTTCCTTTTCCCACCTATTTCCATTATATAAAAAAAAACCCACTAGAGCTATACCTTGAGTGCCCTACCATCCATTCTTAATTAGCACATTCGTTTAGATAATATCACCAACTTTAACTTTAACACCTATGTGTTCTATTGTACTATTGTTGTTGACATCTTTTGATGATCTGCTTCTATCACTGCTTGTTTGTCGCTACAACCACACCAACCCCCTCCACCTCTCTGTCTCTCTATCTCTCCGCCCCCCACACACACACCTTAAACCAGCTTATATTTCAGCTCTTTCCTGGACTCGAACTCAAGTTCTGTCGAAGGGTCATGAGGACTCGAAACGTCAACTCTTTTCTTCTCCGCCGATGCTGCCAGACCTGCTGAGTTTTTCCAGGTAATTCTGTTTTTGTTTCACATTCATTGGTTTACTGCACTTAATGTTAATGCCCGTCTTTGACTGCTAAATGATCCATGTTTAATCACTTGAATAAATTTCACACCTCGACACTGAATGGTAACCTAGAAATGTAAACCACAGTTTTTATCTTTGATTAAGACACAGTAGAAATTGTATAAATGTGAATAACTGTAGCCTTGAAATTTCAGGTGCTCTGATGAAAATTAAAATTGCTTTTCTTTCCTATGCTGAAGTTTGCTTGTAATTTTCCTTTACAGTACATTATGGAAGATTGAAAAACTTGTATCTATGCTTCCCTCTTCTTGTGCAACCAAATGATGGTGGCTTTTGCTGCACTCTGATCGTAGTCACTTTATACAACCACAAAAATGGAATGGTTGTAAAAATAATGATCAAATTAAAATCTCTGTATTATAACTATTAAGCAATGACTTATACAAAAATCTTAATGGATTATGCAGAAACATGTTTGGTAATTGTGGAAACCAAGGATGCTGCGTTAATTGTTCCATTTCCTGGGCTAGCATTGTCCTCAGTTCAAATGAAACACAAGGCTTCTACTGGCACTGGGGTGGGGGGCTCTCTTATGTCCTCTTTTAGATTACATGTTCAAATGCCACATGCTTGCATGTTCTGTGTTTCTGAATATAAGAGTGTATGTTTGCTCTCCTTTGCACTCTGCGCACATTTGCAAATGAGATGGAGAGTGTGTTGACCTTTGCATGTTTGCTCGCTCGCTCTCCTTCACACTTGTTCTCAGGTTTTTGATCTCTTGTTATGGTACTCTTGTTGTCCTGGGTACTGTATCAGTCTCAACTAGTCTTTATCACTCTCTCCTTCTTGCTTGTTCTTTCTCTGTCTTTCCCGGTGTTTCTGGATTACGTGCTCTTTTTCCTTCTCTCCTGGAGGCATGCTCCCTCTTTCTTTGTTTCTCACCAGTTTAATTATTCTTTGTTTCTCACAGTAACACACATCCCACATTTCTCCCACTCTCAGTCGTTCACAAATTCTCTATCTGATTCACATGCTTTCTCTTGCCTCCTGTCATCCTGTGTCTCTCTGTGTTTTTCTCTCTCTTCTCCCTTCTCCCACACATTTTCTCTCTGTACTATGACCTCTTATCCTCTGTTATCTTTCTTCTCTCATGTGCACTGTATTTCTCTCTGTCTAATGCATTCTCTGTCTCACAACACTCTCGGTACCTTACATCCGGATTGGCTCTGTTTCTTTAGCAACTGCATTCTCCCAATTCCTCTGTCTTGCATGCACTCCCATGTTCACTTGTCTCATCTGTCTCATGTGCCACCCATCGCCACCTTTAACTCTGTCATACCATTCTTCACAAGTGGCTGCTTGGCAGGCTGCAGGCAACAATGGGGAAAGCAGGAAAATTCAGGGGAGCAGCTTGCGGGGATGGGCAGTCAAAAGAATCAGGAGGGAAGGCACTTTGAGCAGAGTCCCCACTCCCTTGTGCCCTTTTTGCATCTTCCCACCCACACTGCCCTGCTGGAGAGCACTTTGCTGCACTGCAGTGATGTGTTCAATGGCCATGATGAGATTTTCTTCAATGCTGCTTAAACTGGGAGAATGAACGTGCAGACTATTGGTAAGGGCCAGAATGCACATGGTTAACCGCTGCAATTATGCTTCATTCAGGCGGCCACTCGTTTCACGGGTGTGGATATCGGTGTGCAGGCCTGAAACCTTATGGCATTCTTGCTAGGGACAGGTTCCTCCAATCTCTCTCCAATTGTACACTGTGCCTCTGGAAAGGCTGGCAGAACCTCATCTGTTTCCTGCTCCTGCTCCAGAATAGTCCTCTTTGTCGATGGCTCCAGGGTCTCAGCGTCTACTTCCAGCTGAGCAGAGCTTGTTGGCTCCTGCTCCCTCTGATGGAGGGGCCCTCTACTGCTCACTTACGATGCACGTTGACCACGTGAAAACCTGTCTTGGCAGTCCCACCAAAGTGCGTGAATCTGGGCTGGTGGAGGTTGTGCATAAGTCTTGTGACAGTGCATCATCAGAGGGAGTGACCTCCTTCGAGACATCTTCAAATGTTCTGCTGCGCCACCTGCTGAGGGAAGCTTGGAGAACCAGTGAATGATGAAGGACATGAATTCGAATTAATGAGGTGAGAGGGTTCTATGTCATCACTGTGCAGATCATCATATTCCAGTAGCTGCTGACATCAAGTCAACTTGAGCGAATGGTTTATGCCATGTGGCTGTGGGGATATTTAATTCTGTCACTGATAGACCTCCATCGTCAATGGCCAGGCATGCCAAGATTCAGCTAACTGTACCTCCTCCTTCTTTGTGACTGCCAAGTTGGAGATGTCTGGAGGTCCGGCTCCTTTGTCTGTCCTTGGTGTTCTGTGCCATTTTCCTTCAAGGAGAGAAAGGAGAGACCTATGATTAGGAGCTGTGAAGTGTTTTTAGAGGATGGAAAGGCAACATTTAAGAGGGGGTCACTGTGATGGAGAGATGTGACATTGCTTTTAGATGGGTGAATTTTAGCGGTGGCTGGACAGATGGGGATATAAGGAGCTGCCTTGACAGAGAGAGCGTTGTGCATTTGCAAAGGTATTGGTTTGAGGAGTGATATGAAGGCTGGGGACGGCAGAGTAATTTGAATGTGCCATGTCGTTCAACTTTCCTGACCTGATGAGGTTATTAAGCTTCTTGTGGCTCTATATCCTGGAATGAGACACCACACTCCTGCTGCTGACCTTTTCTGCCACTTCCAGCCACACCTGCTTGTGTTCTGAGCCTGTCTTTCTTTTCTCTTCTTTGTATCCAGTGGAAAACAAAAACTCCCTGCCGGCCCTTAGGGCCCGCAGCATGATATATGCAGGGGTGCATTGGAGAAATGCGATGCTGCCTTGCCACACTGCACTTCCATCTGTGCAGGTTCTGCCCCTGTCAAAGCTCAAGGGAGATTCACAAGAATGTTGCCAGAGCTTGAAAATTACAGCGATGAGGTAAGATTGGATAGGATAGCATTATTTTCCTTCAAACAGAGAAGGCTGAGGGGCGACTTAATTGAGGTGTACAAAATTATGAGGGGCCTAGATAGAGTCGACAGGAAAGACCTATTTCCCATAGCTGAGAAGTCAATTCCCAGGGGGCCATGGATTTAAGGTGATTGGTAGGAAGATGAGAGGGGACACGAGGAAAAATGTCTTCGCTCAGAGGGTCGTGGGTCTCTGGAATTTACTGCCTGGTTTAGTGGTGGAGGCAGAAAACCCTCAACTCATTTAAAAGGTACCTGGATCTACACCTGAAGTGCTGTAACCTGCAGGGCTACGGACCAAGTGCTGGAATGTGGGATTAGAATAGGCGGCTAGATTTTTATTTCTGGCCAGTGCAGACATGACGAGCTGAATTGCCTTTTTCTGTACTGTAAATTTTCTATGGATCTATGATCCTATCCACAAAGTTTCAATTCTGACACTTGCAGGGCCCCTTTAAATAATGGTGCTAAAATAAACCGATGCAGACGTTGGTCACAGCCACTCACTCTTATTGGTCGGGAATCTGGGATGCCATTCAGTGACAAGGTTAAAAAGCCACTGACAAACATGCGACTGAAACTTTCAGGTTCCCAATGTGCTGCTGGCCTGGTCTGCTATTGGATGCTCTGAAAGTTAAAACTTAGTCCAGTAACTCTGTTTCTCTCTCCACAGATGCTGCCTGACTTGCTGGGCTCTTCCAGCATTTTCTGTTTTTATTTCATATTTCCAGCGTCCACAGTATTTTGTTTTGGTATCTGAGTTTTAGAGCCGGTGCCGAGGTCTGGTGCTGCTTCTCGAGATGGAGCAGTCATCCATCCATACCATTCTCCTGTAGCTGCACTGTTTCTACAATGAAGGTCAAGATGCAACCTTAGTCTGCTGAAATAAATCACTGTATAACCCTTTGTCATAGTGCTGATTTGAATAGGCATGTGCTAGTGCACATCAGTATTGAAATACCTCTGAGGTATTTGGGTGCTGCCTGCTTTGTGCTTGAAAGCAAGGATGTTAATTACATTGCAGTTCAGTCTGAAGTTAACATGTTTGGCTTACCAAATGTAAGGGACGTTTGCCCGTGATTTATACAGCAAGTCTACCATTGTGTGTGGGGATCAGTTGGCACAAATGGCTAGAGCATAGTTCTGAATGATGCCAACAGCACAGGTTGGCTGTGGTAGTTCATGGAGTGTTGCCTCCTTGCCTTCCCCAGTTTGATGCAGAGTGGTGTCCCTCAATCTATATAAACACTTGTCACTCCCTAACAGAGAGAGATGCCTATAGTCCCCTGTGGCCTATGGGCGATTACATGATTTACCAACGAACTCATACAAAGTTTCCTGTTTTTATCAAGTGGACCCGATTTAGGGAGATTTATGCATGAAGGAATCAAAAAGCACCAAGGACTATTGACAGAGGATTACTCATTCCCTTAATGCAGCAGTGTCATTCCTCTCCCCTCTTGTTTTTGTTGTCTGTGCGCTGGTGTTTTTTCAACAGGAAATGAATGTATAGATGAACATGTCAGATAATAAAGAGTTGGCTAAGAATATCATTGGTACATCAACACTATAATCTTTTATCTTTTGTTGGTGCACTGTAATAGGACGTTTGTACAATGTGACCTGCAGCCAAAGGGTAAAGGAGGGGATGTAACGATGGGGACAGTTGCAGAAGTAGGAAACTAGGAGATGAAGTACTTGTAAATGAGAATTTTAAATATAAACCATTGTATGTCAGGGTGCCAATGTTCAACAGCAAGGGGTTGGGGGGGGGGTGGTGAATGAGGTCTGTTGTGGGAGAGGACACAGGCAGCTGAGTATTGAACAAGTTATAGTTTACGGAGGGTGGGGGGAGTGGAAGATGAGCAAAGTGGATAGTAGAAACATGAGGTCGAAAAATTGCCTGAACCCATTTTTGGATATGGGAGTTGCGATTTGTAACCTGTCCACATTGGTTCCATTGGAGTAGCCAGTTCATAAATTTGGTGCTCCCATCTCATTACCATGATTGTCGCGTGGGGCCAAGTGTCTGCCACACTACTGGCTGCCTCTGTGTTCGGTGGGGCGGCTGAACTGTGTTGTGCTAATCACACATGGTGCAGCCAGCCTTTCGTTCTTAAAGGCAGCTTTTCCTCTTACAGGAAAACAGCATTGACCAATATTGTTGAAATTTTAAAAAATGGAAAATGGAAGGAGGGAGCAGGTTCCACAGATGTGGTCCTGGAGGCATTAGCGAGGGAGGTGGGCAGGAGCAGCAACTGATGTTTCTGAAGAGGTGGGGGGTGGGGGGGGGGGCGGGGCAAGAGGTCCTCAGACCTCAGAAGGAAGCAGGAGCAGGTGGTCAGGAAACTCAATTCCAAGAATCTGTCTTGAGGACTTTGAAACACCGTCACAAGAAGTCTACTGACCTCATGCGGCTGGTGAAAGGCAGTGAATATATCTTCAAAAGGCACCTCATACCCACAAGATGATCAATCTTGTGCATACCTCACCCCCATTACTTACCCAGCAGCAGTGTCTGGCATTCAGGGCTCATGTCCGACATCTGGAAACTATACTTCACCCTTACAGACCTACCAACGCAGCCAGCCTGACACCTACCGACTGCTGCCTCACTTTTTTTTTCCTATTCTTGTATGGAATGTGAACGTTGCTGGCAAGACCAACATTTGTTGTCCACCCCTTGGAAAGATGGTGATAAGCCATTCAGCTTTGGCAGGCACATTGCCCAAACACAGTACCACACAATCACTGGCATTCTGTCCTCTCTCTTGCAGGACATGGTGGTACACAGTGGAAGGGAGCAGAGCATAACTGATGGGGGACAAGGACACCTGTAGCTCATGAACCATACAGAGGAGATGATTCTCAGGCAAGGGTAGCTAGAAGAAAAAGAAGAGGATGGCCTCAAGGCTTAGATCATTGGAAGATTCCAGAGATGACAGTGTGGGGTGGAAGAAGAACTGGTGGAGAAGCTGCACTTGGACAAATATGAATAGAATTACACTGGCTGAGCTCAATAAGGGAAAACGTTAGCAAGAAGAATGGCTTGAATAATTGTTATCAAATGCTGCAGAGAGCTTGAGGAAGAAAGAAAGAGATTAATGGTCACCAAAGATGTAATTTGTGAGTTTGGTTTTGTGTTGTGAGCAGGGTAGGTGACAGAGGACGTTAGGAGAAAATGTTTGAGTACCTTAGCGGGAAGGGAGTGGTTAGGGGTGGGACGGGAGTTGGAGGAGGTGTTAAATGCACTGTAATTGTATTTAATTGTATGCAGGTGGCGGATATCAACCAGGGATTCACTTGTGCTCCGATAAATAGCAACACTTGTTTATTAGTTAATTTGTTTATTTTTTTATTGGTTTACTCAAAAGAGTAGAACAAGAGTAAGTCCCTTAAGGGTCCGTTAACTTTTTATTAGTTAATTAGTTTATTTTTAATTAATTTAGTCAAAAAGGTGTAAATAGGAACACGTCAACTCTTTTCTTCTCTGCCGATGCTGCCAGACCTGCTGAGTTTTTCCAGGTAATTCTGTTTTTGTTTTGGATTTCCAGCATCCGCAGTTTTTTTGTTTTTATATATGTAACTGTGGTTGTTGGGTTAGGAGGTGCATGTTTGTAATGTGCACCCCTGTAAATAAATGCTTCTAAAAGTGTGCAGAGATTGGCTCCAGTTCATTTTTCACCACCTGGCTTTCTGAAGTATAACAATAGCCTTGCTCTGGAAGATGGGGGAATTGATTGCAGCATTTTTGAAAGACAGAAAATGGGATCCAGGATGGGGTAGTTGAGTGGAGAAGAAGCAAAGGTGCTGAAGCTAAGTCTTTTGAAAGGCATAAATTTGGAGAGAACAAGGAGGATCATTTATTCCTTCAATGGCTAGTAAAAGATTTACTGAGAATTACTGTTACTAAATCATAGGACCTCCCTGCCAATGAAAAATTACAACCACTGCTTGTGGATGTTAGGCACCCAATTCCTCCAGTCATTTTTCTGTAGCCGACAGACCAGAGAGTTAAAATCAAGTTACCTATGTTCTCACCACTTCTCTGAAAGGTGGTTTGAGGAAGGGAATATAGTTAGGCACAAAGAAAACCTAAAGGAAGATGATTATTTAAGAAAGGGAAAGCAATCATATATGCACAGACTATGCACTTGTATAGTTTACTTTTCTTGATTTCTCCTCAG
Source organism: Carcharodon carcharias (assembly GCF_017639515.1). Classification (NCBI taxonomy): domain Eukaryota; kingdom Metazoa; phylum Chordata; class Chondrichthyes; order Lamniformes; family Lamnidae; genus Carcharodon; species Carcharodon carcharias. The sequence continues at coordinate 5,590,896 of NC_054482.1, read as the reverse complement.
TGAATGCCTCTTTGAACACAATACACTGAGAGTTATGTGGGCTTCCTGACAGACTTTAATCTAAATATGTTAAGCTGGATTTTCTTTATAGTTGCAGCAGTTCATCAGATTTGTCATAGATTTGGAGTGGAGCACTGGGGCTGCATACTTTGGACTCCAGTATGCTGCTTTTAATGTCTGTGCTTTATATCCAATGGTAAAGATCATCACTGATTCAAATGAAATCCAACAAAACTGATAAATGTTTCCAGTTTGGGGGTTGAACCCTAACTTAATCTCCTTTATCTGCTCCGTCTTCACCGCTGTTGAAAAATGATTGAAATCAGTATATATTCATTAGCATGCGTGAGTGAGAATGAATGTGTTGTTTATGTCTCCTGACCTAGGGCTGGATTTTACGTGCCCCCCTCTCGGTGTGTTCCCAGCAGGGGCATGCATAAGATAGGTCAGGTGGCTAGCACATCCCCACTGACCTGAATGATATGCTGCCCACACCATAATATGGCTGGCAAAGGCAGTTGGGCAGGAGTGGTCAGGTGTTTTCAAAGGCCTACAGAGCTTTGGATCAAGGCATCCCTGGTGTCCCTGCCTTCCTGGAGATTACCGAGATCTGGCTTCATACCCTCAGCGTTCTCCTCACCGTGCTCCTCTTCTGACTCACTACTGGATTCATCTTCTGTGGCCTGTGGAGCTACCTCAAGATCTCTTCCTCCAGTGGGTTCCCCCCTTGCCAGTGCCAGATTGTGGAGAGCACTGCATGAAACCACTATCAGTGACACCCGCTCGGGGGGGGGGGGGGGGGGGCGGTATTGCAGTGTGCCCACTGAATGGTCCAGGTCGGAAGCACATCTTGAGAAGACCTATGGATCTCTCTATCACAGCCCTTGTGGAGGCTTGGCTCCTATTATATCGCTGCTTTGCCTCTGTGCTTAGGTGATGGAGAGGCGTCATGAGCCACTTTTTAAATGGACAGCCTTTGTCACCCAGCAGCCATCCATCCAGCCGGGCTGGAGCACTGAAGAGCCCCGGCACCTGGGAGTGTCTGAGGATGTAGGTGTCGTGGGAGCTGCCTGGGTACCTTGCACAGACTTGTAGAATCAGCATCCTGTGATCACACACTATCTGCACGTTCATGGAGTGAATCCCTTCCTGTTGACGAAGGCACCGGGCTCACCTGCTGGCTCCTTGATGGCCATGTGTGTACAGTCTATAGCACCCTGGACACGGGGGAAGCCAGCAATGGCTGCGAAGCCTCTGGCTCACTGTGTCTGGCTGGCCTCATCCATATGACAGTGAATAAAGGCTAATACCCGCCTGAACAGAGCTTCTGTCATCAGCTTAACGCAACTCTGTTCAGCTAATTGGGAGACGCCACACAGATCACCCACTGACCCCTGGAAAGAGCTGGATGCACACAAATTCAGGGCCATTGTGACCTTCAGAGCCAGTGGCATTGAGTGTCCACCCACACAGTCGGAGCTGATCTCAGGCCTGATCATCTGGCAAATGGAGGTCACTGTCTCCCTGGAGAGGCGGAGCCTCCTTCGGCATTGCACCTCGTACATATTGAGGTAGCTGCATCGCTGCCTGTAAACCCTGGCAGCAGGATAGTGGCATCTTCTGCAGCCCCTTCCACCTTGGACTACCTGCTGGCCCTGCGCCCCTTGTGCCTGCGCCTCTCCTCCCACAGGTCCCTCCCCTGGGGGCTGCACTGGGACACCCGACCTCCTCTCCCTTCTCCCCCTCTCTTCCTCCTCAGAGGAGGTGCCTCCAGCCAAGACCACAATCCCCATTCCCAGGGTAAGGGAAGGTGTCTGATACCTGGAAGGGTCCACACAATCAAAATCCTCTGGGGGCCTGGAAGACACCAATGAGTCCAGAAATGAAGCCTGGAAATGCTAAGAATGAAGCCCTGATTGGAGATTAAGCTGCCAAGTCTTAATAAGCCACCAGCAACAAACTATCTCCAAAGCTCCTCACTACTCACATTGACAATGCTGCTGACCCTTTTTATCTCGCCCATGGATGAGTTTTTGCAAATTGTGGCCTGTCTGCCTGTCTGTTTAGCCCTTTCAACGAGCGAAAACTTGCTCAGGCAACGTTAAATCACCGTCAGTTGGGTTGTTAAGGGCCTTAACTGGCCTGTTAATTAATGGTGGGTGTGGCTCCAACTCCCAGGCCCACAGAGCAAAATAACGTGCAAGTGCATGATGATGTTTGGATGCTTGCCCGCTCAGCGAAAAATTCTGCCCATAGAAACATAGAAAAATAGAAGCGGGAGTAGGTCATTTGGCCCTTCAAGCCTGCTCTGCCATTCAATATGATCATGGCTGAACATCTATCTCAACACCATACTCCCACGCTCTCCCCTTCCATTTCATAAATCCATGCTGACTTTGTCTAATCCTGTTGATATTTTCTATGTGTTCTGTTATCGTATCCTTTATAATAGACTCTAGCATTTTCCCTACCACTAATGTTAGGCTAACTAGTCTGTAATTCTATGTTTTTTTTCCCTCCCTCCTTTTTAAAATAGTGGTGTTACATTTGCCACCCTTCAGTCTGCTGGGACTGTTCCAGAATCTACAGAATTTTGGAAGATGACAACCAATGCATCCATTATTTCCATGGCCACTTCCTTTAGTACCCTGGGATGTAGATTATCAGGCCCTGGGGATTTATTGGCTTTCAGTCTCATTAATTTCTCTAGCACTGTTTTTTAACTAATACTAATTTCCTTCAATTCCTCCTTCTCACTAGACCTTTGGTTCCCTAGTATTTCTGGGAAGTTATTTGTGTCTTCCTCTGTGAAGACAAAACTAAAGTAGTTGTTTAATTGCTCTGCCATATCCTTGTTCTCTATTATAAATTCTCCTGTTTCAGACTGTAAGGGACCTACATTTGTCTTCACTAATCTTTTTCTTCTAACATACTTATAGAAGCTTTTCCAGTCCTCTTTTATGTTCCTCACAAGTTTACTTTAATACTCTATTTTTCCCCTCTCAATCAATCTTTTGGTCCTCCTTTGCTGAATTCTAAAAACTGCTCCCAATCCTCAGGCTTACTACTTTTTCTAGCTACTTTATATGACTCCTCTTTGGATCTAATACTATCCTTAATTTCTTTTGTAACCATGGTTAGGCCAATTCTCCTGGTGTGTCTTTGCACCAGAAAGGAATATATAACTCTTGCAATGGATACATTCATTCCTTAAATATTAGCAAGTCCCTATCCACCATCATGCTCTTTAATGAAGTTCCCCAATCTATCTTAGCCAACTCACACCTCATACCTTCGTAGTTTTCTTTGTTTAGATTTAGGACCCTAGTTTTGGACTGGACTACTTCTCTTTCCAACCTAAGAAAGAATTCTATCATGTTATGGTCACTGTTCCCTAAAGGACCCATCACAACAAGATTATTAATTAACTCCTCCTCGTTGCACAAAACCAAATCTAGGATAACTTGTTCCCTAGTTGGTTCCTCGATGTACTGGTCTAAAAAACCATCTCATACACACTCCAGGAATTCATCCGCCAAAATATTATTGCTAACTTGGTTTGTGCAGTCTATACGTCTTTTAAAGTCACCCATGATTACTGTAGCACCCTTGTTACATGCAATTTCCTGTTTAATACTGTCCCCTAACTTACCACTACTGTTTGGAGGCCTATATATAACTCCCACTAATGTTTTCCACTCCTTGTTGCCTCTTAGCTCCAGTCTGAAAGATTCTACATCTGGATTTTCTGAGTCAATATCCTCTCTCACTATTGCATTGATTTCATCCTTAACTAACAATGCCACACCACCTCCATTTCCTCTTTGCCTGTCCTTCCAAAATATTGTTTACCCTTGGATATTCAGTTCCCAGCCTTGGCCACCCTGAAGCCATGTCTCTGTGATTGTTATTATATCATAGCTGTTTACATCGATTTGCGCTATTAATTCACCTACCAAATTGCGATTGCTCCACACATTCAGATACAGTGCCTTTAAACTTGTCTTTTTACACCTTTATTTGTACTATAGCCCTGTTTGCTGCTAAACCGTTTCCTGGGCTTTCCACTTTTGCTTTTTACTTTTCTGTCTTTCATTTCTATCTTTGTTTCCCTTTCTGGTGCCCCCCCACTCAGGTTCATATCCCTCTGCCACTCTCGTTTTAAACCCTCCCCCACAGTACTGGCGAATACCCCTCTGAGGTTATTGGTCCCGGTCATGCTGGCCCCATGCAGCTTGTACAGGTCCTGTTTTTCCAGAATCTGTCCCAATGCCTCAGGAACCTAAATTCTTCCCTCCTACACCATCTCTCCAGCCATGCATTCATCTGGTCTATTCTCCTATTCCTGATCTCACTGACATGTGGCACTGGGAGTAATCCTGAAGTCCTGCTTTTAATTTGTTTCCCAGATCCCTATATTCTGCCTGCAGGGCCTCATCCCTCTTTTTACCTATGTCGTTGGCACTAATATGTACCCAGACCTCTGGATATTCACCCTCCCCCTTCAGAATGTCCTGCAGTCACTCGGTGACATTGTTGACCCTGGTACCAGGGAGGCAACAACCCATCCTGGTGTCACGTCTGCAGCCACAGAAACATCTATCTGATAAAATCTCCTATCACTATTGCTCTCTCACTCTTTCCTTCCCCCCACCCCACCCCTGTGCAGCTGAGCCATACACGGTGCCCCGACTTGGCTCTCACTGCACTCCCCTGAGAAACCATCTCCCCCAGCAGAATCCAAAATGGAAAATCTGTTGGAGAAGGAGATGGACCTAGGAGTCTCCTGCACTACCTAATGCCCTTACTCTGTCTGGCGGTCACCCATTCCCTTTCTGTCTGTGCACTCTTTACCTGCATGTGACCACCCCACTGCACACGCTATCCACGATGATCTCAGCCCTATGGATGCTCCACAGTGACTCCAGCCGCTGCTGCAGATCCAAAACACGGATCTCAAGTAGCTGCGGCTGGAGACACTTCCTGCACATGTGGTCACCATGGACACTGGAAGTGCCCCTGACTTCCCACATCACACAGGAAGAGCATTCCATGTGACTGAGCAGCCCTATCATGACTTGCCCTTCAATTACACCCTTTATTTTTACTTCCTCTAGGTTAGACAATATTAAGGACAGTAGAAATACTCACCAAGTCCTTCTTACCAAGGCCACTGCTCTTCTTTCTGAGGAAAGGTAGAAAATGAAAGGATCATCTCCTTCTCTCTTCACCGAACTCCCTCACTCACCAAACCCCTACTGAAGCACTCAAATGCAGCCCAAAGCAGCACTCCAGTGCAGACAAAAGCAGCACTGTAGATGGCTTGCTTTTATGCTGTCTGAATCTAGCTTCTGAAAACCTGTTTAAGCCAGTTAACTAATTAACTAACTGCAAGCAGAGCCTGAATGAGCCCTGTTTTAAAGCTGGACTAAAACTCACCACCTACCAACCCAGAGTGCAACGTTTAGTTAAATGCTTAATTAAAGAAAGACTAGACTGTAGGTAGAAATTAACCCTTAAATTAAATTAACCCTTAAAACTCTCTCACTCACCAAACTCTAACTGAAGCACTCAAATGCATCACAAGGCAGCACTCCTTTGCAGATGAAAGCAGCGGGGGCTGCCACCAAGATGTCGCCCCCTTCCTTTTGTGCTGCCTGTCCCTCAGAACACAGCCCTGCCCCATTCCCTTTCTCCTCTCCCTGGGGTCTGGGATCCTACCCTGCCTTGAAACCCCAAGACTTACTTTCTCAGGACAGTCATGATCTTCCTCGGGCCTTTTTCCTGCAATACCATCTGCACCCATTACCGAGATCTGGTGCTGCTGGGACTCATGAAGCTGCCGGCCAATCGGATTAGTCTTTAGCTCCCAAGGGTGGCACTTCCTCCTGAGTGAGGGGTGGAAGTCTTACTCTCCACCAATTTAGCCCACCTGCAGCACGTTATGGCTGTGGAATGGGCTGGCATGAAGCAAGTCAACTTCTGGCTAGCTTTACTTAAAATACAGCTCATACTCTGTACCAGGAAGACAAACGTTCACAGAATTTAAAACTCCCTGCATTTCCATTCTGTGACCCTTGTTTAATGTTCACCTCCCCAGACTGTTTTTTTTTAATCACTGACATCAAATTTAGTAGAAAAGGAACAATGACTTAAAAATAAAGCACTGGAAACTGTGCCTATTAAGAGGTGGGGATAAAGCATGTTGCAAAAATCATTCTCTTGGGTGCATTGCTGCAACTTCTGCATCTTGTCTGCCCTAATCAACTTGCTGACCCAGCCTGTCTAATGCTGCTCATTTTTCTCCATACATCACAAGGATGCAGATGATCCTAAATGTCAGCCACGTAGCAGAAACTGTTGTGGTAACCTTGAGTGCAGCTTCACTGTGGCTTCTCTGCAGTGATCCACCATTTCAGCTCATATCCTATGCTACACATAGGCCACAATCTTATGGCCCCTCCCGCTTGGTGGAATATTATGGTGCCGCTGAACTGAATGGAGATTTAAATGGCTTGCCAAATCTGCCGGGGGTGGGGGGGGGGGGGGGGGGGGGGGGTGGTGGTGGTGGTGGTGGTGGTGGGAGGAGAGACACACCATGGCAGGGCTGTAAAATGCTGTCCATTGGCCAAAAAGTAAAAAACTTTTTGAACTTCATTAGAAATGAATTCTATTTCAAAATATGATCAAATTTTTACTTTAGTATTTATTCCAGGAGAAAGTTAATATGCAGAAAGCACAAACTTTCATGTGCTTTGTTACTTTCTTTCTTGAAGGAACTTTGTTTTCTCAAAGGGCCCTAGTAACCTGTTGTAAAATCAAGGAGCGTCATCTGTGATATGACTGTAAGTGGTTGCATAATTAGCTATTCAAATCTTACAAAGTCTTTTGAAGGAGGATTACTTATAAACTTTGCGCATTTCTATTTGGATCTCATTCAGATTGACCTTAAATTAATCACATGTTAATTTTGAATTCAAGTGACTGGACAACTTGTCCACTCATGGTCACCAAAGAGTCAGCCTCTTTCATCAACCTTCCCCACCAAGTTTATCTGTTTCAGTGGAGATTAGTCTGTCCATTTGCTTGAAGTCATGTTCAAAGTATTCTGGACAATTTCTCCTTCTGACTGTTTCTGGCATGTTCCGAGGGGTTAGGATCTCTGTTCTTGGTGTTACAGGTCATTAGGTGGTCTATTTTCATTTTTCATACTGCCTCTGAAATTTCCCTGAAAGTACATTTTTTTGTCCAACTAGCTTTATCACAACTCTCTGTTACTAACTGGATTCCAAAGCTATCTACTGTTTCATCCTCAGCTGTCATTGTGATGATGGCTTGATGAACATCTGCATTTATTGATAATGTTTGAGTATTTTTGTGGATATGAAAGGACATACAGTATAAATATTATATGTATGGATTATCGATAACTTGCATTTTAAGATTGAACTTCATGAATAATTGCTAGATTATGGATTTTGAAATGCAATTTATGATAGCTCAGAATAGAAGAATGTGTATTAGATATGTGCTACAATACATTATCCAGTAGACTTTTAATATCCTAGTGAATTATGTTTGCATGCAACACCCAAGACCAATTTAAAATTAATGTATGCCTTAAGCAAAGAATTTTATTAACATCAATGGATTTGTTAAGAATAGATTTTTAATCTGTCTACTCATTGAATGACCACCACGGTTTTCTTAATTTTGAAGAACTTATTTTATGGTATCAAAAATTCCTTGCACAGCATTTTATAGGACAGTTTCAATCTTGTGGTTCTTGGAATTTAGACGATTGACAAATGTCAGCAACTAGGTCAAAGGAAATTTTACAGGAGATCCCAAGGGCCATATGGCTGATGCAGTCTTCACCTAAAAGAGCTAACCTGCTTAGAATTTTTAGATGATTTGCATTACAGAAAATTGTTTATGCATGAGTGAAATCAGAATGGATAGAAATCTGCAAAATACTTGTGACAATGTTGTGCTGGGAGATCCTGTAATGAAGCTTCAAAGAATTTGGAAATGAAACTTTTAACCTTGTGTGCCTATATGATTCTTGTGTTTCTGTTCTGAAAGTTCCTAGTTTCAATTCCCTTTGGAGGTTTCTCATTTTTCTCTCATTTTACGATGTCCTCTGGCATAATGCATGTGTTTGAAACTCGGGCTTGCCGCAAATTAAGACCACAATGGCATAGCATTTTCCAATGGGGAGGAGAGAAAATTGGTGAGGTAACCAATCGAACTGCCCAGCATTGATGATGGTCACATAGCAGATCATGTGAATGTTTTGTTATTTGCTCATGAAATATGAGCATTGTGGGAAAGGCATTTATTGCCTATCACTAATTGCCCTTGTGAAGGTGGTACTGGACCTTTACCCACTGCATTCAAGTGTACGTGCAATCCCACTGCTTTTAGGGAGGGAATTCCAGGAATTTGACTTAGCAACAGTGAAAGAACATAATATAGCTCCAAGTCTGAGGAGATCTTGTAATTGGTGTTCCCATGCATCTGCTGTCCTCCTAGGTTGGGAATGTCATGAGTTTGGAAGGTGCTGTTGGAGGAGATTTAGTGATTTGCTGCAGTGCATCTTGTAGGTAATACACACTGCTGCCACTGTGTGTTGGTGGTGGACGAGTAAATGTTTAGTTGGTGGATGGAGTGCCAATCAAGCAGGCTGCTTTGCCTTGGATTATGTCAAGCTTCTTGAGCGTTGTGGGAGCTGCACTCATCCAGGCAAGTGGAGAGTATTCCATCACACTCCTGACTTGTGCCTTTTAAATGGTGGACAGGCTTTTGGGAGTCTTGGCAGTGGCTAAATGCATCCGAATTCCCAACCTCTGATCTGCTTTTCTAACCACAGTATTTCCAGTTCAGTTACTAGTCAATAGTAACCACTTGGATGTTTGTGGTAGGGGATTCAACAATAGTAATGCCATTGAACATCAAGCAGAGATAGTTAGATACTCTATTGTTGGAGATGGTCATTTCCTGACACTTGTGTGGTGCAAATGTCACTTCTGTCTTAACAGCCCAAACCTGAATTTTGTTCAGGTCTTGCTGCAAATGGGCATGGACTGCTTCTGTATCTGAGAAGTTGTGAATATTTCTGAAAACTGTGCAATCATCATCCAACATCCCACTTCTGTTTTTACGTTGGAGCTTGAAGCAGCTGAAATGGTTGGGCCTAGGCTGCTACCCTGAGGAACTCCTGCAGTGATGACTTGGGACTGAGATGATTGACCTCCAACAACCACAACCCACTTCCTTTGTGCTAGGTATGACTCCAACCAGTGGGGAGTTTTCCCCCTGATTCCCATTGACTCCAGTTTTGTTAGGGCTCCTTGATGCCACACTCGGTCAAATGCTCCCTTGATGTCAATGGCAGTCACTCTCACCTCACCTCTGGAATTAAGCTCTTCCATCCATGTTTGGATCAAACCTGAGAGATCGGGCAAAGTGTCCCTGGCGGAACCCAAACTGAGCATTAATGAGCAGTTTAGTGCTGTGTATCTGGTGCGTGATAGAAAGTGATGCCAAAAGTGCTATTGCTTTGCTTATGATTGAGTGTAAACTGATGAGGCAACAATTTGCCAAATAGGATTTGTCCACATTTTACGGACAGGATTTTCCATTGGATGATATTCATTAAGTGCTGTTCTCTAGGTGAAATTATTTAAAGCCAAGTGTGAAGCATATATGAAGTTATTTAGCCACTATAACACTTGTAATGCTTCAATAAATATGTTGCACACAAGGAGGAAGAAATTGTCATCAAAGTGAAGCTGCAAGAGTTTCTATATATGCATCAATACTGCCTTAAAAGCACTGACCAAGTTAGCTTCAGCTTCAGAAGGCCAATGTATGGGAAATTAAACTAATTTAATATGCAAATGTTAAAATCGCTTTTAGCAACTGTTATGCCTAGTAAAGACATCTCATATTCCTAACTTTTAAGATAAATTTAATCCAATGCAGACTCTTTGAAATAGACCCTTTTTTCAATATGCTGCAGAAAAGATGGCTGCTGAAGGTCATCTGATCTGACATTGTATATAACAACAAACACATGTCTCTGAAAAGTCATTAAAATGTAAGTGTCTGTGGGTGGAGTCATTTCCACTCTCCCACCCCCCTCAACCCTGGCCTTTCTCCCCACTCATTGTAAAGGCATTCTGGATATGAAATCACTTTGATTTGTCTGGACATTTACAAAAGCTCAAATATAATAATCCCCCATACTCAGTGTTTGCGAAAATTAAACTTGACAAAGATGGTGTGGAGAAACGAGTTTATCACAAGCAGGCATGAACAGCCTCCATTCATCTTCCCTTGTACAGCAATGGCTTCCAACAATGTATCATCTGCGTGGATAATGAGTATTGATTATGTGGTCACATGATTAAAACTGATTAAAGATAATACTTCATATTACTACAAAGACAAGACAGAGAAAAGTCAGTCTAGAGACCAACAGCACAGAAGAGGGACCACCCTCCAGCAAATGCCAAACAACTGAGGGAGTAAGAGAGAGGCTAATTTGTTCCCACCTGCAATAGAAGTATATCTCCTTATTCTATTCATCTGAAAACCCAGAGACTTCCATCTTCCAGGAACTTCAAAGAACCATGCGAGGGGACCCCATCCAGGCTTGCAACAAATTCATCTTAAAGGACAAATTTAAAGATGTAATTTGTTTTCCTGTTATTCTGTTAATAACCTAACTGCATATGCCATCTGTAAAACTCATCTTCTCTTTTGTATCGTGTTATGACCGGGATGGGAGGAGTGCTCGGATTATCTAGCCCCATTGCTCCACAGTTTGCACCATTAGCCTATAGGTTTAATTCACTTACCAAAATGGCTAATTATTCATCTTTGTTACTGTTAGACCCTGGCTAAAAGAGAATTTTACTAGGTTTCTTTGAATAAACTCAAAATGACTGATTTAATTTTTTTTTTTGTTTTATGACAAAACAGGTTACAAGAGCTGGTTAACACAGAATTGTAATCTGGAAGTTATAACAAACTATCTATCCCTTTTAAAATTCCCAGCACACACACACACACACATGACAAACAGATAGAGGTCTCTGCAGCGATGGGCTGTTGAAGAGTAGATTTTATGTAAAAGAAAAGGATGAAGTTCGAAGGGTTTTGATGCTGTCAATCTGGAACATCCTCATGTGAAGACAGATCGTTAGTCCTGATAGAAGCCTGGAGGTTCTCACCAATGGTCTTTGGTGTGGAAGAAAATAGAGACAGATCAATCCCTCTCTCTGTCTCTCAGGCCTCTAAAGACAAATAAGTTCCACTGAGATGAGGATTTTTAGCTGGACACTGACCATCAGATGATTGTGGGCAAGACAAAGAGGGTGTGAGCTGGGTAGATTTTCCCTTTTTCAGTTCAGTCCCAATGAATTCAAAAAACAAGTTCAAAACTTAAAGCTCATCTCTCTCATGTGATTTCCAGTAAATCACTAACCTTTGCCATTAAAACAGTTTTTCTCCCATCAGTTAAAATAACTGCAGTGCAAACAACTCTACCCTATCAAGTACCATGCTGGTCAGGTGATTTCTTGGAAAAAGCAAGCTTGCTTCCAATGCAAAGGTGAATTTATGACCTTGCTGTAAAAAAAAATCCAGGTGTCCAAATAATTCTTTCCATATTTTAAAGGAAAGAATTGTCCTGAAATATATGTTTCAAACAGTATGTGCCTGTGTTTGAAGGACCGAGTGTTTTGTTGTGATTACATTCTAAGTGTAATGTGAAAAAATGTTTTTCTTCTCATTTAAACTTCCCAGAAAGCCTGTTTTGTGTCTATCCTTTAAAGTCACAACCCTCAAAGGGTTTAAAATACTCCCTATAAAATACGCATCTTGTTGCAGACAACTGAGAGGCGAAGGAAAAGTTATCGCACCGCCTCTCCCCATCCGAACACAACTTTAAGCTGCATTCTGACAACAATGTTGGTAAAATACAGTACACGACTTGCATATAGCACCTTTTAACATTACACTATGTTTCCTCAGAGAAGTTGAAGCTGGCTATAATATAATAGTTGGGGGGTGACCCATAACGTGGTTGAATTGAGATTTTCAGCAGGCCTCTATAGATGGAAGGGAGTTTCCAAGAAAGAAGACTTTGGGGAGTAGTTACTGAATATGGCTGGGACATCTGAAGGCACTTCCATGGCCGAGTAAAAGGAGGAGTTTTCAACTGTCTAGGTCTTAAGCTCTGAGATTCCCTCCTTAAACTTCGCCACCTTTCTACCTCCCATGCCTGATGAACCAGATGGAATTTTCTGAAGAGGTGACTAAAGGAGAGGGTAGGAGAATGTCTATGCATGCAATTTATATGGACTTCCTGAAGGCATTTGCTAAAATCCCTCATAAGAGCTTGTTAGCTAAAGTTGAAGCCCATGGCATTTAAAGCAAATCATGGACCTTGGTTAGGAAATTGGCTGAGTGGGAAGATACAGAGAGTAGTGATAATAAGCGGGTGAACTAAATGTAGAATATAACTCATGACTCATAAATATCTGGGTTAGAGCTTCAGTTATTCACCATACATAGTAACAACTTACACGATGGCCACAGATCAAACTTTGTTGTTGACACAAAGATGCCCAAGTTAAACATAAACATAGAAATAGAAGCTGGAGCAGGCCATTTGGCCTTTCAAGCCTACGCCACCATTCAACAAGGTCACAGCTGATCTTCTACTTCAACTATGCCTTCCCATACTACCCCATTTTCATAATTCCCTTAGAATCCAAAATAACTTGGATCATAATCCCTCAGCAGGGGTGTGGGAACCAGGAGAGAATATTAGAAAGTAATACCAGGGTGCACGGAATTCTGAGAGAGGCAGATAGCACTAAAATAGAGAATAGTAAGTTAATAGATGAAGTCGGAGTAAGGGAGCAAGTAATGATGTCTAAATCTGGGTTACACTGCATGTATGTGAATGCACAGTGTATAGTTAATAAAATTGGGGAGTTGCAGGCACAGATTGCCTCGTGGGATTATGATGTTGTGGCGATAACAGAGACCTGGCTTAAGGAAGGGCAGAACTAGGTGTTAAATATTCCTGGTTATAAGGTGTTCAGAAAAGATAGGAAAGGGGAAAAAGGAGGGTTAAGGAGAGTATTGCAGTACTCGAGAAAGAGGATGTGTCAGAGGATTCAAGGACTGAATCGATTTGGCAAGAGCGAAGGAATAAGAAGGTTGCAATTACATTGCTTAGTGTAATATATAGACCACCAGCTAGTGGGAAGGATATAGAGGAACAAATCTGCAAGGAAATTACAGAAAGATGTGAACATCATAGAGTAGTTCTAATGGAGACTTTAATTACCTGTATACAAACTGGGATAATGGTAGTGTAAGAGGCAGTGAGGGACAGGGATTCCTAGATTGTGTTCAGGAGAATTTCCTACAGCAGCATGTATCCAGTCCAATAAGGAGGCACTGCTGGACCTGGTTCTTGAGAATGAGGTGGGCCAAGTAGATCAATTAACAATGGGGGAACATTTAGGGGACAGTGATCATTGTATCATAAGGTTTAGGATGACTGTGGAAAATGACTTTGGTCAAGCCAGGGTAAGAATAGTCAACAGGCAAAGAGCAGACTTCAATGGGGCAAGAACAGACCTGGGCAGAATAGACTGGAACCAAAGGCTGGTGGGAAAAACAGTAGCTGAACAACAGGCTACCTTCAAAGAGGAGATGGTTTGAGCACAATCAAGGTATGTTCCCTCAAAAGGGAAGGGTAGGACAAACAAATCCAGAGCTCCCTGGATGACAAAGGAGATAGAAATTAAGTTAAAGAAGAAAAAGTGTGTTTACAACAGGTTTCAGGCAGTAAATACAATTGAGAACCAAACTGAATACAGAAGGTTCAGAAGGGATGTGAAAAAGCAAATACAAGAAGCAAAGAGGGATTGTGAAAAAAGACTAGCCGCTAACATAAAAGGAAATCCCAAAGTATTCTATGAGCACGTCAATAGAAAAAGGGTGGTAAAAGGAGGAGTCGGGCTTATTCAGGACCAAAAAGGGGATTTACGCATAGAGGCAAGAGGCATGGCTGAGGTGTTAAATGAATATTTTGCATCTGTCTTTATCTACAAGGCAGATACTGCCCGGGCCATTGTGACAGAGGAGGGAGCTCAGTCACTAGAAGGGTTTAAAATTGATGAGGAGGAGGTATTGGATAAGCTGTCAGTACTTAAAGTTGATAAGGCACCAGGACCGGATGAGATGCATCCAAGAATATTGAAGGAAGTGAGAATGGAAATTGTAGAGGCACTGGCAATAATCTTTCAACGTTCCCTGGATTCGCAGGAGGTGCCGGAGGACTGGAAAATTGCAAACATTACGTCCTTGTTCAAAAAAGATTGTAAAGATCTGCCCTGCAATTACAGACCAGTCAGTTTAACTTCGGTGGTGGGGAAACTTCTAGAAACAATTATTTGGGATAGAATCAATAGTCACGTGGAAAAATGTGGATTGATTCGGAAGAGTCAGCATGCATTTGTTAAAGGAAAAATCGTGTCTAACTAACTTGCTGGAGTTTTTTGAAGAGGTAACAGAGATGGTTGACAAGGGTAAGGCCATTGATGTGGTGTATATGGACTTCCAAAAGGCGTTCGATACAGTGCCACACAACAGACTTGTGAGGAAAGTTATAGGTCATGGAATAAAAGGGACAGGGGCAATGTGGATACAAAATTGGCTAAGGGATAGGAAACGTTAATGGTTAACGGGTATTTTCAGGCTGGAAGAAGGTTTGTAGTGAAGTTCTCCAGAGGTTGGTATTGGGACCCTTGCTTTTCCTGATATATATAAATGAATTGGACCTTGGTGTGCAGGGGACAATTTCAAAGTTTGCGGACGACACAAAACTTGGGAGAATTGTAAACTGTGAGGAAGACAGTGTAGAACTTCAAAAGGATATCGACACATTGATGGAGTGGGCAGATAGGTGGCAGATGAAGTTCAATGCGGAGGAGTGTGAGGTGACGCACTTTGGCACAAAGAACATGGAGAGACAGTATAAAATCTAAAGGGTGTGCAGGAGCAGAGAGACCTGGGTGTATATGTATATCAGTCATTAAAGGTAGCAGGACAGGTAGACAGAGCTGTTACTACAGCAAACAGTATTCTAGGCTTCATTAATAGGGGCATAGAGTACAACAGCAGGGAGGTTATGATGAACTTATATAAGACACCAGTGAGACCACAGCTGGAGTATTGTGTACAGTTTTGGGTGCCACACTATCAGAAGGATGTGAATACATTGGAGAAAGTGCAGAAGAGAATGGTTCCAGGAATGAGATACTTCAGTTATGAGGAAAGACTGGAGAAGCTGGGACTGTTTTCTTTGGAGCGAAGGCTAAGAGGAGACTTGAAAGAAGTTTTCAAAATCACGAGGGGCCTGGACAGAGCAGATAGAGAGAAACTGTTCTTACTCGTAAATGGATTGAGCACCAGAGGGCACAGTTTTAAAATGTTTTGCAAAAGAAGCAAATGCGAGGTGAGAAAAAGCTTTTTCACACAGCGAGTAGTTAGGATTTGGAATGCACTGCCTGGAAGTGTGGTGGAGGCAGGTTCAATTGAGGTGTTCAAGTGGGCATTGGATGATTATTTAAATAGGAACAATGTGCAAGGTTACGGGGAAAAGGCAGAAGATTGGCACCAAGTTAAAATGCTCAGAGAGCCAGTGCAGACATGATGGGCCGAATGGCCTCCTTCTACACCGTAACAATTCTATGATTTTGTTAATTGTTCTTGTTGATAGCAACATAAAATTACAAACTGATATTAATAGATAAAGTGAATGAGCAAAACTTTCAATGTAGGCAAATGTGAGATCACCCACTTTGAACTTAATAAGAATGGAATAGGGTAGTTGGAAAGGTGTCAAGCTAGGCACTGCGGCAGTCAAGAGAGAATTGTGCATCCATACACGTATGCCATTCAAATGTCATTGAACAAGAACAAAAAAGAATCAAAAAGGCCAATATAATGTTGGTCTTTATTGCTAAATAACAAGAAATGCAGGGCTCGACATTATGCCTCAGTTATACAAAGCCCTGATAAGACCAGATCTGGAGTACTGTGAGCAGTGCTGCGTACTACACCTTAGGAAGGTTGTATTCACCTTGGCGGCACTGTTGTGTAGGTTTACCAGAATGATACCTGGACTTGAAGAGGGAAATTCCAAAGAGCAATTGCAAAACCATGGTTGTATTCCCTGGAATTTGGAAGGCTAAAGGATAATTTGATAGAAGTTTTCAAGATATTAGGGTAATGGATAGGGTAGCTAGAAAGAAACAATTTCCACTGGTTGCGGAGTCGAGGATTAGGGAGCACGGTCTAAAAATTAGAGCCAGACTTTTCGGGGGAGATGAGGAAACACTTCCACACACAAGGGCAGAACCTTCTCTACTTAAAACATTTTCAGTTGGCAGAACCATTTGTGGGTCCTGACCTCATTCATGACGGAAGTGCACCCTGGCCAATAGGCCAGCTCCACATTGTCCAAGAAAGGATGGCAGGCAGGACACAGATGTAGGAGGTCCAAAGAGAAAGATTCTAGGAGTGTCTGGATGACAACTCCCATTGGGAGGGTTGGGTGCTGCTGAAGTGCATATGAACATACAAACATACGAATTAGGAGCAGGGGTAGGTCACTCAGCCCCTTGAGCCTGCTCTGCCATTCAAACGATCATGGCTGATCTGATTACAACCTCAACTCCACCTTCCCACCTACCCCAATAACCTTTCACCCACTTGCTTATGGTAGATGGAAAACACAATGTTGCCTCAAAATAGTGGTGAAGCAGAAAGGCCCAGAACTGTCCAGGCTGTCAGTATGAAAGGGGGACTGCTCCACAAGGATGCCTTTGGCCTCGTTTATGCACAACAGCTCTGTGACAGTGGCATGGACAGCAGTGTCTGATGTTCCACAGACTCATGACCCTCAGGGGAAAATAAAAATCCCCTTATTTTTAAGCTTTGTCCCCCCACCCCCCCCCCCCCCCCCCCCAACCCCCTCTAGTCTTTCCCACAAGGTGAAACAACCTGTCAGCATCCACTCTGTCAAATCCTCTCAGGATCTTATGTTTCAATAAGATGGATACAGATCCACCCTGTCCAACTTTTCTTCATAAGATAACAACCCCATCCCAGGAATCAGTCACATGAACCTTCTCTGAAGGTTTCTAACACAATTATGTCTTTTCTTACATAAGGAGACCAAAACTGCACGCAGAAATCTAGACATGGCCTCAATAATTCCCTGTACAACAGTAAAAAAAATCCCTAGAGAAGACTCTTAGGGGCACAAAATGTTAACTCTGTTTCTCTCTCTACAGGTGATGCCAGACCTGCTGAGTTTTTCCAGCCTTTTCTGTTTTTATTTCAGATTTCCAGCATCTGCAGTATTCTGCTTTCAGCCCTATATCTATGCTCTATTCCCCTTGCAATAAACGACAACATTCCATTTGCCTTCTTAATTGATTGGTTGTATTGCTGCGTACAATTAAAGGGCTAATTGCCCTTTTAAGTACCTGCTGCCCGCTACCCACTGTGGATGGAGGGCAGCCACGGGGTCAGAGAGCCCACCTCCAGGAAAATCTCCTGGAGGCAGGAATACCTGAGAGAGTGGCTCCGATTTCCACCCACCCCTCCACTTTCAAAGTTGCCTGTACAGGGCTAGGAAAATTTCACCCAACTCTTTTCTGGAAATGGCATTTGATGCTAGATCAATTGTTAATTGTTTAGGTCTTAACAATTCACTATTTATTAATAACTTACATGATGGGATAGAAAGTCACATATCTAAATTGCTGCTGATACAATGATGGGTGGCATTTTAAGCGGTGTAGATGGAAGCAAGAAATGATAGCGATTTGGATAGATAACGTGAATGGGCAAAACTGTGGCAAATGGATTTCAATGAAGGTTAGGATGAGGTCATCCACTTTGGAACCAAAAAGATGAATCAGGTTTGAGGGGGAAAATGGCTTATTCCTGTTCCTTTGACCGTTGAAATGTAAGTATGATAAAAGTTCATTGGCATTGGAGGAGGCATTGTAAGTCACCCTTAAATTGAGTGATGTCTTGATGATAGATAAACATTACTCAGAGTCAAAAAGAATACCAAGTTGAATCAAATGGTCTTAAAATGTTAATTAGATAACTTTCTGGCCAAAATTTAGATGTACTAAATAGTACTGGGTTCCTGCCTGTAATTCCTTAAACTCATCCCTGATCTCAGCAGTTTGAGCCAGAGGGATCAAAGGTAAGAAGGAATCAGAGGGTTCCATATAGTTATTAAGTTTTGGAAAGTTTCCAAAGGATAATTATATGCTTTAGTGCTGTGATAATATGCTTCTTGGCCAATGTTTACCAGCCATTCATCACGTAAAATATATTGTTCCCATCACTGTCAGCACCAGTACTTTGCTCCTGTTGCCTAGCTTAAAGTACTGTTGTCACATATTGAGAAAAAACACACTTGCTTACACTCCAAGTCGATTTTCACAGTTCAAGTGGATGGGCAATTTCACATCCCCCATACTGTACTGAAATCCACTTGCTAACACTCGCATGTGAAATTACTGTTCAGATCTATGGAAACTTAATTGCAGAGAACTGTAATGACACTGAAGCTCTCTGGTACCTGGGGGTGACATACAGGA
Organism: Carcharodon carcharias; assembly: GCF_017639515.1. NCBI lineage: Eukaryota > Metazoa > Chordata > Chondrichthyes > Lamniformes > Lamnidae > Carcharodon > Carcharodon carcharias. Next base: position 5,572,177 of record NC_054482.1, on the reverse strand, counting down.
TTGATTATGATTATTTATTGGAAATGGCTCTACATTGATATTGATTGGAACAGCTGTTTTACAAATATTTGTGGCTCTTTGGGCTTGGGAATAGTGTGGGGAAAGGGGGAGGTGGTGTTGGTGGTGGGCTTGTTTTTGGATGTAGAAGACAGGCTATAGAGTTGAGCATCAGAATTCCTACATTCTCACTGTCTAAACTTCCTGAGTAGAGGTTTAGGGAAGATAATTCAGTTACACACAAACAAGCGAAAAAAAAGATAATTACTTAAAAAAGGGGGAAAACAATAATGTAGGCCCACACTGCACACCTGGAGGTTTTATTTTACCTGGTTTCTTTACCCCCCCAAGCTAATGTTGATGTTCACAATGAGATTCGATGTCACTTAACTCGGCTCAACGTATTCATTTCACCCCCACGCTTACGATCCACTCTCAGTCGAGTGAACTCACTCTTCGAAGCTTCCTATAGTGGGACTCGGTCAGGTGACGTCGCCAACCTTTTCTGTCAGTGAGTCCGAACTTCCTAATTTGTCTGTTGTCTGTTTGCGAGGTGGAGCAGAAGCAGAAGCAGCAGCAGCACCATGGTTCCGTGAGTGTGTGAAGCAGAGTCAGGAGCCGCACCGCAGTCTGTGCGCCTGCTTCTCCCCCAGCTCAGACACAGAGAGGAGAGATCGGGGGTGGGGTGGTGGGGGTGGTGGTGGTGGGGAGGCGTGGGGGGGAGAGCTGCACCGAGATGCCGTAACCATGGACTGTAGACTGAAGTAAGTAAGTGAGTGAGTGGGGAGGTCGGGCCCCAGGGTGGATGGGTGGAGAGCTGGGACTCCCGCAAAGGGGGGAACGCACCTGGCTTGGGGGGGGAGCTGGGACAGGACTGGCGACTGCTGCAGTCGTCGGGAGCGTTGGCTTTTGTTGCAGAGCAAAAGCGTCAGTGTCTCTGACTCTGCTGAAGTCTTGAGGCTTCAGGCCTGCTCTCTCTCTCTCTCTCTCTCTCCCCCCACCTCTCCCTCCCTCTCTGCCAAATCAGATTGATGACGGTGAGGGCTGTACATTTCGTGTTTAAACCAGGATGTACTCTGAACATCTGCACTGTCTGGTTGCGTTCCTCCAGACTTGCAATTTCATATTGTATTTGATGTACAAATTATGACATATTGTCTTAGCATTTGTAAATTGCATGAAAAATAGAAGGACCAGCTTAGGAAAATATTAGTAGCAAGGCGATTAAGTATCCTATTCTGTTTGGAAAGATACCATGTTTTGATCGTTAATATTACAAAAACAGACCTGTGTGGTTGGTGTTAAGACCCTGTCTGAGCTCGTAAATAAGCCTAAGGATAATACAAACAGTATGTGTGTTAACAGGGTAGCCAGATAAACAAAACAAATTATGTGAAAATCCAAAAACAAAAAGTTTTTGGAATTTATTTTTTATTCATTCATGGGGCGTGAGTGTCGCTGGTTGGGTCAGCATTTATTGCCCATCCCTAATTGCCCTTGAGAAGGTGGTGGTGAGCTGCCTTCTTGAACAGCTGCAGCCCATGTGGTGTAGGTACACCCACAGTGCTGTTAGGGAAGGAGTTCCAGGATTTTGACTCAGCAACAGTGAAGGAACGGCGATATATTTCCAAGTCAGGATGGTGAGTGGCTCAGATGGGAACTTCCAGGTGGTGGCATTCCCGTGTGCCTGCTGCCCTTGTCCTCCTAGGTGATAGTGGTCATGGGTTTGGAAGGTGTTGTCTAAGGAGGCTTGGTGAATTCCTGCAGTACATCTTGTAGATGGTACACACTGTTGCTACTGTGTGTCGGTGGTGGAGGGATTGAATGTTTGTGGATGTGATGCCAATCAAGTGGGCTGCTGTGTCCTGGTAGAGCTTCTTGAGTGTTGTTGGAGCTGCACTCATCCAGGCAAGTGGAGAGTATTCCATCACTATCCTGACTTATGCCTTGTAGATGGTGGACAGGCTTTGGAGAGTCAGGAGGTGAGTTACTCTCTGTAGAATTCCCAGCCTCTGACCTGCTCTTGTAGCCACAATATTTATATGGCTTGTCCAGTTCATCTCCTGGTAAATGGTAACACCCAGTATGTTGATAGTGGGGGATTCAGCGACGGTAATGCCATTGAATGTCAAGAGACAACGGTTAGAATCCCTCTTGTTCAAGATGGTCATTGCCTGGCACTTGTGTGGAGCAAATATTACTTGCCACTTGTCAGCCCAAGTCTGGATATTGTCCAGGTCTTGCTGCATTTGGCCACGGCTAAAATGGAGAGTTTAAACAGTTCTAGGAGTAGCCTTGACATCTTTTCCATTACAATGCATATATTAAGAATCCACTTAAGAATGGCAAACCAGTGCACTGATGTGCTTTGCCACAGAGTGGGAACAAGAATTAGCAGAAGTGGTTCTCTTCCTAAAAATCTGTTCAGTAACCTGCAAAAAGGGAAGAATATTGGTGAGAAAGCCATGCACCACTGTTGTCACACTTGATGTTACAGACAACACCTCCCTTTCAGTATTTGCTGAATGAAACCTGGGGAAGCTTTTGATCCAAGCAATTCTAATAATGGGATCACCAGCAAATGTGGTTTTAAAATTCTGGAGCATGCAATGAAACGATGAATTTTCGGTGAATTTCTGCCATGTCTGATGTTAAAATGTTGTGGGTTGTGTTATAATTATGATAGGTGGCGTTTCTTTGTGGTTTACAAGAGGGGGTAGGGTGTTGGTTGCTACACTGCGTTTTCTTATGCAGGGAGAGTTATTTTTCAGTACCTTATTAGAAATTGTGTGCAACAATGTGGTCTGCTCTGTAGAATGATGTAAGAGGAGATCAGTTAGTAACCTTTCAGGCTGATCCCATCCATATCTTGAAATCAAACTGTAGAATGGCTGTGTCAGAATATCATTTTACAGGGGTTAAGGCAAAGTGTATTTTTTAAAAATCCCTTCACAGGATGTGGGCTTCGCTGGCTAGGCCAGCAGGTTTTTTTGCCCATCACTAATTGCCCTTGAGAAGTTGGTGGTGAGCTGCCTTCTTGAACTGCTGCAGTCCATGTGGTGCAGGTGCACCCACAGTGCTGTTTGGGAGGGAGTTCTAGGATTTTGACCAAGAGACAGTGAAGAATGGTGATATATTTCCAACACACAAAATGCTGGGAAAACTCAGCAGGTCTGACAGCATCTGTGGAGAGAAAGACATAGTTAACGTTTCAAGTCCGCATGACTCTTCTTCAGAGTGTCATATGGACTCAAAACGTTAACTCTGTCTTTCTCTCCACAGTTGCTGTCAGACCTGCTGAGTTTTTCCAGCATTTTTTGTTTCTGTTTCAGATTTCCAGTATCCGCAGTATTTTGCCTTTATCTGATATATTTCCAAGTCAGGATGGTGAGTGGCTTGGAGGGGAACTTGCCGGTGGTGGTGTTCCTATGTGTCTGCTGTCCTTGTCCTTCTAGATGGTAGCAGTCATGGGTTTGGAAGGTGCTGTTGAAAGAGCCTTGGTGAGTTCCTGCAGTGCATCCTGTAGAAGGTACACACTGCTGCCACTGTACATCAGTGGTGGAAGGAGTGAATGTTGAAGGTGGTGAGTGGGGTACCAATCAAGCGGGTAGCTGTGTCCTGGTAGAGCTTTTTGAGTGTTGTTGGAGCTGCGTTTATCCAGGCAAACAGAGAGCATTCCATCACACTCCTGACCTGTGCATGGGCAAAGATAAATTAATTTCAACAGGAGCATTTTTTTTTGTTTTTGAAGGACTTGCAGAATGCATCATAATTAGTCTTTTAAGCACCGGTGTAAGCACAGTGGGGACATGTTCCAGTAAAACCAGAAACGACTTGGTGAAACAGTTGCAATAATGGTTTACCATGGAAGGATTTTTAGCACAGTGTCTAAGGATTTGTGACTGTTTCCCTGGCAAAGATCTGTTAGCTTCACACCGGCTGGGGAAAGACAGTGGTGTAGTGGTAATATAACTGGACTAGTAATCCTGAGGCCCAGACTAGGGTTCAAAACCATGGCAGCTGGTGGAATTTAAATTCACTAATAAATTTCAGTTAATGAATTTAAAAAAATCTGGAATTGAAAGCTAGTCTAAGTGATGGCACCATGAAACTATCATCGATTGTTGTAAAAACCCATCTGGTTTACTAATGTCCTTACCTGGTCTGCCACACAGATGGTTGCTGTGGGAGTCCTTTTAATATTGATTCCAGACCCAGTGAAGTCTCATGGCATCAGGTCAAACATGGACAAGGGAACCACCTTCTGATTACTATCTGCTGCCTTCCCCACCGCCTGTCTGCCTGCATCCCCACCTCAGCTGATGAATCAGTGCTCCTCCATGTTGGACACCACTTGGAGGAAGCACTAAGGGCGGCAAGGGCACAGAATGTACTCTGGGTGGGGGACTTCAATGTCCAATTCCAAGAGTGGCTCGATAGACTGAGCTGGGGAGAACTTCCCACTGGTTGGAGTCATACCTAGCACAAAGGAAGATGGTTGTGATTGTTGGAGGTCAATCATTTCAGGCCCAGAACAACACTGCAGGAGTTCCTTAGGATAGTGTCCTAGGCCTAACCATCTTCAGCTCCTTTATCAATAAGGTCAGAAATGTGCTGATTGTGCAAACAATGTTCAGTACCATTCGCAGCTCTTCATAATAAAGCAGTCCACACCTGAATACAGCGAGACCTGGGCAGCATTCTGGCTTGAGCTGATAAGTGGCAAGTAACATTCGTGCCACACAAGTGCCAGGCAATGACCATCTCCAACAAGAGAGAATCTAACCATCACCCCTTGACACTCAATGACCTCACCATGGCTGAATCCTCCACTATCAATATCATGGGGTTTATTGTTGACTGGAACCTGAACTGGACCAGCCATATAAATACTGTGGTTAAAAGTGAGAGGCTGGGAATTCTGTTGTGATTATTCACCTCTTGACTCCCCGAAGCCTGTTCACCATGTACAAGGCACAAGTCAGGAGTGTGGTGGAATACTCTCCACTTGCCTAGATGAGTGCAGCTCCAACAACATTCAAAAAAAGCTCTACACCTTCCAGGACACAGCTGCCCACTTGATTGGCACCCCATCCATCATTTTAAACATTCGCTCCCACCACCACCTACACACAGTGGCAGCAGCGTGTACAGTCTACAAGATGTACTGCAGCAATGCACCAAAGCTCCTTCGACAGCACTTTCTAAACCCGTGACCTCTATCATCTCGGAGGGCAAGCAGATGCATGGGAGCACCACCACCTGCAAGTTCCCCTCCAAGCCACAAACTGCCCTGATTTGGAACTATATCGCCATTCCTTCACTGTCTCTGGATCAAAACCCTGGAACCTCCTCCTTAATAACCCTGTGGGTGCCTACACCACATTGTCTGCAGCGGTTCATCACCACCTTCTCATGGGCAATTGGGGATGGGGAATAAATGCTGGCATAGCCAGCGATGCTAACATCACATGAGCATAAAAGAAAACCTAGGACCCTCTGGTCTCAATGACTTTGCATTATATCAGGTGATGTCTTTACTGACTGCACATACAGTGGCGGGTGGCTGTTTACTATTTAGCTTTAGGTACAAAGAGCCACCTGGAATCTTTTCAGACTTGTTAGCTAAAAGTTGACTGTTACAATGCAAAGCCAAGTGAATCAACTTGATGGTTTTGTAGCTGATGTGAAATACTGCATTGATAGCTAGTCTGCAACTCTGCTGTGCAGCTTTCACTGCTGCCTTGAAGAAACGCCTTCCTAGTGAGCCAGGACGCACTCCAGATTGGTGGACATAATTTAAGGTTGCTTTTTTACGAGGAAAAAGAAAACTCGTGATTCCCCACATCCATGTGTTCAAACAGAATTATTATGAACTATTTTCTTGCATCAGGGGAAAGCTAACTTTTTGCTGATGATTGCTATAGGGGAGCAGGTGTGAAGTTTTTCTGGTTGCCATGCCCACCATTGCTTTTGAAGCTATATGTCGAAAAGCGAGAAGTCTGGTCAATGGTCCAGGTGGCTGAACTTGGTGCTGCTGGAAGAAAGAAATAACAATGATGATACTTTGCTTGCTGTGCAGTTTGCAGATGAAGATGTTGTACCCACCATGCTTCTGATGTCTTGTACCTACTGTACTTGAGATGGCCGTAAAGATGTACATTAAAGCAGTGGGCCACCTAGTCTTGCTTTTGTCTCGACTTGACATCCGTTTTGGAAATAATGGGAGAGTCCCAAATTGAAGAGACATCTTTCTGATTTCATATAGTATTTTGTCCAAGACTCGAGTGCACTGACGAGCATGTACATGAATTGAATGTATACTAAATTGCATCCTAAAGGCATCTATGGCAGATGATCATTTGACATTTTCTATTTGCATTTCTTGAATCTAATGTTAAGTCGGAGGGCTGAATCTGACTTTGAATTTCAGAATTCCTTATCATTCAGTAGTTTTTGAGGGGCTTGTTTTTTCTTCTCCCTCCAAATGAAAGGAACTTAAATTTTTATTGCATTGTAATTTGTTTCAAATGCAATGCTATTGTTTTAAATGTAGTACCCGTAATTAAAGGGCAAACATGGAAAACACATTCTAGTGAGTTCACTTATGATGCTGAATATTGTGGGATATGTATTTTGTTCCTTGTTAATATTGTGTTAGAAACCTGCCGGTTTATAGATGTCCTGGGAGCAGCTGTTTGTTTGGTGCAAAGTCCTCCTGCTGTGATTGTTTGGAGTTCTGCTGAAATGACTTGAGTAATGGTGGTTGGCTAAGCAGGTACTCGCATGCGCTATGTCACAGGAATAGGACTGGCGGTTTATAGACTGTAACTTTAACTCATTGTCTTATACCATAAAACACAGAAACCAGGGACCAGTGACACATACCAATAAGTGCAGATTATCTACATTTAGGGTTATGATTGGGAGATAGAAGACAGAGTGGAACAAAGGTATATTCTGTAAATGGTAGGATGTAACGAGTAGTGTTCCTCAGTGATCTGTACTGTGAACTCCATTTTTTACATATTTACCAATGACTTGGATGAAGAAATAGAGTTGCATGTCGAAGTTGCAGGTGACACAACATTGGGAGGCACAGTAAGTGTTGTAGATGGGAGCAAAGGCTCATTGAATGAGTGGGCAAAACTGACAAAATGGTGCTCCGTTAGGATCCGAGAGACGCAAACGTGAGTATTTTCTCAAGATTGTAAAACTAGAGGAGCTAATAGATTTGGGTGTCCCTGTACACAAATCACTTAAAGCTAGTGAACAGGTCCAAAAATGAATCAGAAAGGCTAACAGTGTGTTGGCAGTTATCTGAAGGATATTGGAAGATGAGGAGGAATTGATGCTCTAGTTTGCACAGATCCTTGGTCAGACCTCACCTGGAGTATTATGTTCAGAAATGGGGATTGCACCTCAAGAATCCACCAGAATAATGGCCATGTTGATGGGTTGGTGACAGGTTACATAAACCAATTGATCCAATTGAGGGACTTAAAAATGGATTGATAGAATGGATAAGGAGATCTATATCCTCACGTGGATGAAATCTCGCACAAGAGGGCGTAATATTAAAATTAGAGCCAAGGGTGAAATCAAGAAGTATTTCTTCACAGAAAGGGTAGTAAAATTCTGGAATATTCTCTCACCAAGAGGTAGTGAATGTTAGATCAAGGCTGAGATCGAGGATGTTTTGTTAGGAAGGGGTGTCAAAGAATATTGGTCAAAATGAATAAATGGAGTTAAGATACAAATCAGCCATGATCTAATTGAATGGCAGAATGAGGGAGAGTCTAATTGGCCTGCTCTTGTTCCTATGTGTACATTCAGTTGAACACACTTGTCTCTAAATCGGTAATATCTGGACTGCTTTGGAATGCCATGAAATTCTGAATGTGTTGCAATCTGATGGAAAGGTCATGTCTTGCTTATGAAACCTGAAAATTGGGGATCTGTAGTCGTTCCAGATCCTGATAATGTTTTTTTCTCTTGCAAGAGATTTTGTTACATTATTTTTCACATGTATAATAGGTTTAAGTATTCTTGTCAGTAGCTTGAAGTAGCAAAGCAACATGCTCGACCCGATGACTCAACTTTTTGCTTTATTTCTTTAACAGAGAGAGCCCAGAAAGAACATTTGATCTGGTCTTCAAGGTGACTTGCCCAGCTTCTGAAAATGAAGGTATCTTGCATCTTAAGTCCTATCTTGGGTTTGATATTTTGTGCCTAGTGTTAAAATATCAAAGAATTGCCACTGACTTCTCTGCTGACTTAACTACTTTGATTTCTTGTGGCCCTGTTTGGTTAACTTAGTTTCTGTGGGGTTACCATATTACATCCAGATGAAATGGAGATCTTGGAAATGTGTTCATAGCGAAAATTGTTTCATAAGAGAAATTTAGATTAGTCTCCTATTCAAGTTTGGTGGCAGGTGACTATGTCTGGAAAAAAAAATCTCTCATTCTGATCATATATAGGTAGTCATTTTATAGCACTTGAAAATTAGTTTGAGAATTTTCAGATACAAAATTTAATGTTACAAATTGCAAGCATAGCCTCTGAATGCTTTTTAAAAAAAAATTATTGTGAAGCAGATTGGAAATGTCACCAGGCGCATTCAGTAACTGGCCCAATTTGAGTCTCAAATTCTGCTTTCCTGTCCTTTGCATCTTCTCCATGAACCACAATGTGAAGCATGCACTGAATTGGAGAATCAGTACTATTAAGATGTGAGGAGGTGACTGATATGTCAGATGTAGAAGTCTAGTTTAAGGAAACATTTGACAAGGTATAACAAATGAGACTGTTGTAGAAGATTAAAGGGTATGGAGAGATAGGAAGGGCAACAAATTGGATTAAAAATAGTTCGAAGGCAGGAAATTGAGCAGGAATTAAGGGCAGTTCACTAGGCTGGATGTATTTGGGTAGCATTGGCTTGGAACAACTTCTATTACCTGTGTACTTCAATGATTTGGAATTGTGCTGAAGGAACTGGTGACCAAATTTGCATTTGAATTTGAGCAGATGGTTTTGGGTTTAGATTCACAAGTTATTAGAAACAGAAAGTCAATCAATTGCTGTAAAAGGATAAGTAGGAATATAGGAAAGCGCAACAGGAGCAGCACCAGGCATACCTAAAAATGAGATATCAATCTGGTGAAGCTACAGCACAGGACAACTTGCATTCTAAAAAGCAGAAGCAGCATGCTGTAGACAGACCTAATTGATCCCACACCAACGATTAGATCTAAGCTCTGCAGTCCTGCCATGTCCTGAATAGTGGTGGACAATTAAGCAACTAACTAGAGGAGAAGGCTCCGAAAACATCCCCAGCTTGATTTTTGGTGGAGCCCAGCACATAGATTCAAACGATAAGGCTGAAGAATTTGCAACCATTGTCTGCCATAAGTACCGGGTGGATAATTAAACTTTCCCTTCTTCGGATGTCCCCAGTGTCACAGATACCATTTTTCAGCCCATTTCACTGATTCACATGATATCAAGAAATGGCTGAAAGCACTGGATACTGCAAAAGCTATGGGCCCTGACAACATCCTAGCTGTGAAGACTCATGCTCCGGAATCAGCTGCAACTTTAGTCAAGTTATTCCAGTAAAGCTACAACAGGGGCATCTACCTGGCAATGTGGAAAAACTGCTCAGGCATGCCCTACCCACAAAAAGCAGGACAGATCCAATCCAACCATTTTCCATCTCATCAGTCCACTCTCAATTATCAGCCAAGTGATGGGAGGTGTCATCAGCAGTTCTGTTAATTGGGACTTACTCAGCAACAACCTGCTCACCAATGCTTTGCACCAGGGCTCTTGGCTTCAGTCTTCATTACAGCCTTGGTCTGAACATGGACATGAGCTGAATTCCAGAAGTGAGGTGAAAGTGTCTGGCCTTGACATCAAGGCAGCATTTGACCAAGGAGCCCTGGCAAAATTGCAGTCATTGGGAATCTGGCAGGGGGAACCTTTCCATTGATTGGAGTCACACTGAGCACAAAGTGAAAGGCGTCCAACAACCATAACCAATCCTCTAAGCCCCAGGTATTACTGTAGGAGTTCTTCAGGGTAGTGTCCCAGGTAAAAAACCATCTTCAGCTGCTTCATGACTTTCCCTCTATCAGAAGTGGGGATGTTTGCTGATTGCACGCTTTTCAGTACCATTCGCAACTGTTCAGTACTGTAGTAGTCCGTGTCTGCATGCAGCAAAACCAGACAATCCACAGACTTGTGCTGTAAATACTGTAGCCGCTAGAGAAAGTCAGAGGCTGGGAATTCTGTGGCGAGTAACTTGCCTCCTGAATCCAAAGCTTATTCACCACCTACAAGGCACAAGTCAGGAGTGTGATGGAATACATTCCACTGGCCTGGATGAATGCAACTCAAATAACACTCAACACAATCCAAGAACTAACAGCCACTTGACTGGCACTCCATCCATCATCATAAACATATATTCCCTCTATCATCAGCACACAGTGGCAGATGTGTGGACCATGTACAAGATGTACTGCAGCAACTTACCAAGATTCTTTCGACAGCACCTTGCAAACTTGCAATGTCTTTCCCCTAAAAATATAAGGTCAGTAGGTGTATGTGAATGTTATCAGCTGCAAGTTCCTCTATAAGTCGCATACCGTCCTGACCTGAAACAAAATCACTGTTCCTTTATTGCTGCTGGGCCCAAACCCTGGAACCCTACTAACAGTGCTGTGTGTGCCTACATGACATGACCTGCAGTGGTTCAAGAAGGTGGCTCACCACTACCTTCTCCAGGGCAATTAGGGATTGAAGGCAGTAAATGCTGGCATTGCCACAACACTTACATCACAAGAACAATTTTTTTAAAAAGGGAGACTGGGATTTTATGCCAAGCGGTGTAGACTATGGAAGCAATAGGAAATCTATATAAAACCTTAGGAGTACAGTACTATATGCAGTATTTGACTCTAAAGGATGTGCAAGCAATATAGAGGATGCAACACAGATTCAATAAGATGTGGCTTGGTGTAAGAAAATACAGAGATTAAGGGAGAAAAGTTTGGGCTGTTTTGTTGAAATAATGGCTATTTCTACGTGATAGTATTGAGATGTCGAACGTTGTGAAGGAATGGTATAGAGTGGATAGAAGCAGACTGTTTCCAAGGATTGAGGGATCCAGAACATAGATGTACGATTCAGAAATTTAGGACAGAGAGCAAGAGAATTCATTTTTTTTTTTCTGGCGGTCTGTCAAGCTGCAGAGTGCAGTTCCCTAGTTCATGATTGATGCAGGGTCCACGGTAACACTTAACTTAAATAGTTGGGTGAAGGAAAGAGGGCCAGTGGATTAAGATGAATGGAACAGGGGATGAGGATGGCTTCCTTGAGGAGGATGATCACCAACATAGACGGTTGGGGCTGAAGAACATGTTTCCATGTTGTAATGCCATGTAGATGCAGCTCCACTTTTCAGTGTGATGTTAATTTCATCTCCAGGGTGAGTGGGATAGAACTGTGAACCACTAACTAACAGGAAGTATATCTTTAGTAAAATAGCAAGTGGAATGAGTCATAATGTTGTGCATTTTCTGTTCCCAAAGATTTAAATGGGTAACGTACAGTGTGGAAGTGAGAAATTTTGGGGCAATGACACTCTCCTTTTTTGTCAGTGCTTTTAAATGTTTAATTGGATACCCCACCTTTTAATTTACTTCTGACCTGAATTGTTGATGTGTTGTCTCTGTTTGGCAACTCACTGTTTTACTTGCTGTGTTGCTATTATCACCTGGACAAGAAGCACAAAGCATAATGGGTGAAACTGAGAGCTTTTTTTTTTTCAAGTCTGTGGTAATAGAATTTGAGGATGATATACGGTTGCTTGAATTGCCTAACCTGTAGTTAACTGCAGGCAATTGACAGCAGCTAGTTGTATGGGTGGCACATTGAATGAATGGATTTGAAAGAGTTGGCTGGGTTTGGCTGTTTCTCAATATTATTGTAAGGTGCAGTTGAATACATCATAGCTCATGCAGTGCTGGCATCCAGACGGCCTAGCCTGGTCTGGATGAAATGAAGAACTTACTTAGTTACACTCCCCACCAACACCAACACCCCCACCTCCTCTATGCTTTCCAAATGTTCCCCTTTCTTTTGAATTTTTAAGTTTAACAAAAAAAAGTGAATATCTTCTGGATGTGAAGATTTTTGTTTACTCTGTTCCTACACCATGAAGCACTTTAATAACTTGTGGTAAAGGTGTGTCTGAAAGCAGTTCCTTCAACATGCTGTAACTTGCTTTTTGTTGGCTTGAGTATCTCTGGATTAGTATCCTTGCTGGTCCAAAATGACAATTTCTAATCTAATTTTATGTTTCTGCAAATGCATTGACACTATTTTGTAGATTTTGTGGTTTTGTAGAGTAACTTCATGAGTGAAGAGCTAAAATTATTGAATAATTCTGTATTTTTTAAAACTTTAGAAGAGGTGAGATCATCTTACATTCAAAATGCTTTTTCTTTAAGTTCCTGTTCTAACTCCTTTCAGCTCCACTAGTCTCCCTGACAATTTTCAGGTGAGAATTTTGAACATCTCTCTTTCAACATTCCCAATGAGATGTTTTGAAGAGCAGCTGTTCTTTAGTGTTGTCCCTTTTCCATTTCATGCTTGTTTATAAAATATTCCACTTGTCAGAAGTTTTTAGCTGTTCAGAAAGATGTTGTCATGCCATTTTTTTCATGGTTTAGTGTCAATAGCAATTTTTGTTTTTGAATTTAAACGCCCTATTTGGAGTGCTAAGCCCTGACTGCAGGACCCACTGGGACTAAAACAAATGGACAATTAGCAAAGTTGGGTTCAGGCATCACACTTGCTTTTTCTAAAAGCCAATAAGATCTCAGGAGAAAGGGAGGACTGAGTAAGAGAAGCTAAGAATTCCACAGCTTTGAGGGCCTGGGAAAATGAGTAGGCGATGGATCATTGGTCTCAATGTAAACATAGTTGCAGTGATGGGGGAAGAGCTTAAAGGCAGCTTATTGGGAACTTGAACATTGAAAGAAGATCGTTCACACAGCGATCATTCTTGACAAAGCAAACATTGTGATTATGGAGAAAAGCGTTGCTGGTTAGAGCTCAGAATGGTTTCCCATCAGTTGGCAATCTTCTTTGCGTTCAGAATTGAGCGGGAGATATTAAAAGAGGCTTCCCAGATGTTGGAGCTGTGATTGAGCAATTTAAAATGTGAGATATGTGGATGCAATTGTAAATCAATTAATTGAGAAATGACCCCTCCTGAGATATTCCTGCTCTTCCCCTAACCCCTCCCACCCAACTCTTTGTCCTCCCTCGCCACCCACCACCCCAACCCCCACCACCCCACCCCAACCCCACAAAATAAATCCAAAGCCATAGTTTGTTGGGCATTTGAGCTGCTTTCTAATGAAGGAATGGTATTGTGGTTTGCCACTCTTTTAAAAAAAAAACTACAAAAATTGATCTTCAGCATTTTTTCAGTGTTTGTGTTTATAAATAAGTTAAAAAGACAAACCCACAACTTTCCGGCGCTCTGACACTGTGTGGGTCAGGCACATTGTGATATGAGGTGTGACTGTGCAACTACATTGTTTTGCCCCTGACGTGATGTTGGGGGAAGTTCTGGTGTACTGGAAGGTAGAGACTGCTGTGTGCTGACATATGATTTATAGAGGAGAAAGGTGGTGGTTTGTTTCTCCCACATTAAAAAGTTAACAAGAGATTTATATAAAATAGTACAACAATATTCCTTTTGTTGTCACGTGATTGCTGTGGCTATATGCAAAACGGCAGTTTGAGCATTTCTACTACTGACAAGATGACCCGGAAGTCTGTGTTTAACAGTTTACTGCATCATCTCTTTTAAAAACACGTAGTGGGGTTTGCACTTTGTTGCATCTTCTATTGCTGTTTCTATTGCTGTTTCTATTGCTGTTTCTATTGCTGCTCCACAGTTGAAAAATTGTTTAAGCACTTCTACCAGTGTAAACTGCTGCAATAAAGCTAGGAACAAGTCCAAACTAATTGGTATGTTTTGAGTGTACTGATTTCACCCAGGTGGTATTAGAATTGTCCTCGTAAGAAGAGGGGTGGGGGGGGGCGGGTGAGTGACTTGCATTCCCATCCCTTTGTAACTGCTGCAAGAGAGTGTTTGTGTGTGTCTGCACCCTCTGAGTTGTGTGTGGCTGGCATGGGCTACCCCCTCAGTCGAATAGCTTGGTGATATTCTCTATTTTGGCTCAAAATAAAAAAAAATGAAAATGATTTTGGTCTTTTGGGTGATGCATCCGGAGCTGGCGAGGAAGTTTCCTTTATGTAACATCTCAATTGATGCTATATTTGGTGCTCAGTTTATAGCAATATGTTAACCATCCAGTTCCAGTTTGTGCTGTGAAAAAAGAATTCTATTTAATCCCCCAGTGTAAAATGTGTGTTTGCATGTAAGACAGTCAGACAATTGCAGGCTTGTGGCAGTTACCCTGCCCTCAGGGTTTCTAACTGTGAATGATGTGTCCAGACTCTGGATGTTTGTACATAATTCCAATGTTAAAAATAAACACATGATGCAGTGTCTGATGTGCATGCTCCATAATCCATTATCTATAAAAACATATTATTAGAGTTGTGACCTTTCCACTGATGGATTTTTGTTTATCATTAAAGTATGCTGAGACGTGCGTTGTCCTTAAGTGATTAAGATAACTAGTATACAATAGGTTCTAGTGATTTTGTCTTTTTATATCACTGCTTCATATTAACTCTGTCGTAACTTAGGATTTCTGTTAGCACTCTGACTTTTGAGGGAATTTTTATTATCTTCAGGATATGTGTTATGTTAGTAATGTGGTATTTATTACCCAATCCTGGTTGCCCTGGTGGTGGGCCACCTTCCTAGATTCACTGTAGCCCTTTCGGTGATTGTGTTTCCACAATGAAGTACGTTTGCTACCTTCTGATCCATTGGGACCATTTTAGAATCTAGAATTTTGGAAGATCATGCCCTTTGCACCCACTCTCTGCAGCTACCTCTTTTAGACCTCTCAGATCTAGGCCATTGGGTCCTTTCTTCCTCTTTCATGAATAGTGTTGTTATATTTGTGAAATTCCAATCTGCTGGGACCATGCTAGAATCTTGGGAATTTTGGAAAATCATAACCAGCACTTCCACCATCTCTGCACCTTCTTCTTTAGAACCCAAGGATGTAGGCCTTGGCCTTCATGTCCTTGGGTTTTAATGCCTTGAGTTTCTCTACTTATTTTTCTGTGTTGATATTAATCACTTAAGTTCCTCGCTCTTATTAGCCCCTTGGTGACCCGCTATTCCTGGTTTGTAATTTGTGCCTTCTGAAGGCAGACACAAAATATTTGCTCAATGTCTCCGCCATTTATGTTGAACATTTTAGGTTGTTCCTTTCAATGTTTCCCTCTGTTGATTTATCACCATGTCTTTTAGCCTATTTTGTCAGTCAGCCTTAGCTAGCTTTCCCCTCACACCTATGTAATTGGCTTTGTTTGGGCTATCAAGCATAATATGGAATTCTGTTGTATTATGATGACTTTTTCCCAGAGGATATTTTACTGTGAGATTACTAATTAATGCTATTTGGTTCCACAATATGAGATTTAAAATGGCTTTATCCTTAATTGGCTCCATAACAAGCTCTTGCAGGAAACTGGTGCAAAACCATTCTATAAACCTGCCTGAAACACGATCTTTGCCAGTTTAGTTTATCCAGTCTATATGAAGATTGAAGTCTGCCCTGATTATTACATATCCTTTGTTAGAAGCTCGTAATTATATTTTGCTTAATGCTCTGCCCAATAGTCTGTTAGGGGGCCTATAACCTACTCCCAGCAGCTTTTTCTGACCCTTGTTATTCCTAATCTCTGCCCATACTGATTCTACTTCCTCGTCTTCTGAGCCAAGATCGTTGCTTAGTTTTCTGTTCTTATGTTATCCCTTACTATCGGGGATACTTCTCCTTTTCCATTCTGCCTGCCTTCTTGAAATGTTGCATACCCTAGAATATTTATTTCCCAATCTTGGTAACTTTGTAACCATGTCTCTGCAAAAGATTAGATCTAAACCATTTAACTCTATATGTACTGCTGGTTCATCTATTTTATTATAAATGTTTTATGCATTCAGGTAAAGAGACTTTTATCTTTTACCAGCTGTCTTTGCATGCTTCTTACTTGCTGTTACACAATGACCATTAAACTCTTTGTCCCTTCCTAATCCAATCTCCTTGTCTTTACCCAAATCGCTTCACTGCTCTATTGCCTCAACATTTGTCTTTAGATTTCTAAATCTTCCTTCACCTTATCTTTCCTCCACCTCTTCTAGTTTAAGGCCCTACTCATAGATCTAGTTATAAGAACCGCTAGGAAATGGATCCCAGCCTAGTTTAAATAGAGCCAATCCCAACAGAATAGCGTTCTTTTCCCCCAGTACTGGTGTCAGTGCCCCATGAACTGAATCCCTTCTTCCCACATTATTCTTTGAGAGACACTCTTAATTCTGAAAATCAGGAAATGGGAGGGAGGAACTCGGGAAAATTACAATCACCAGGGAAGTGGTACTGAGAAAATTGTTGGAGCTGTGGGCTGACCAATGCCCAGGTCTTGAGGGACTTCATCCTAGAGTCTTAAAAGAAGTGAGATAGTTGATCCGGTGGTTTTAATTTTCAAAAATGCCCTGGATTTGGGGAAGATTCCATTTGATTGGAAAATAGCTAATGTAACTCCTTTATTCAAAGAGGGAGGGAGACAGAAAGCAGGAAACTACAGGCCAGTTAGCTTAACATCTGTCATTGGGAAATGTTAGAAGCTATTATTAAAAATGTTATGGCAGGGCATTTGGGAAAAATTCAGGATAATCAGGCAGAGTCAACATGGTTTTGTAAAAAGGAAATCATGTTTAACTAATTTATTTGAGTTCTTTGAAAGAGTCGCATGTGCTGTGGATAAAGGGGAACCAGCGGATGTACTACACTTAGGTTTCCAGAATGCATTTGATAAAGTGCCACATTGAAGGTTATTGCGAAAAATAAAAACCCATGGTGTAGGGGGTAACGTATTAGCATGGATGGAAGATTGGCTAGCTAACAGGAAACCAAGGATAAGCATAAGTAAGTCTCTTTCTGGTTGGCAAGATGTAATAAGTGGTGTGCCACAAGGATCAGTGCTGAGGCCTCAACTTTTTACAGTTCATATGAATGACTTGGATGAAGGGACCGAAGGTATGGTTGCTAAATTTGCTAATGATGTAAAGATAGGTAGGATAGTAAGATGTGAAGAGGACATAAGGAGGCTACAAAGGGATGTAGAGAGGTTTATTGAGTGGGCGAAGACCTGGCAAATGGAGTAGAATGTGGGAATGTGTGAAATTGTCTCTTCTGGCAGCAAGAATAAAAAAGAGGCTTATTATCTAAATGGTGAAAGATTGCAGAGCTCTGAGATGCCGAGGGATCTACACACGAACATAAGAATTAGGAGCAGGCGTAGGCTACTCAGCCCTTCCACCCTCCTCTGCCATTCAGTGAGATCATGGCTGATCTCATTGTAACCTAGAGGTCCGAGTGAATAATTGCAAAAGGCTAGTATGTAGGTACAGCAAGTAATTAGGAAAGTTAATAGAATGTTATCATTTATTGCAAAAGGAATTGAATACAAAAGTAGGGAGGTTGTGCTTGAGTTATACAGGGCATTGGCTAGACCATATCTGGAAAACTGTGTACAGTATTGGTTTCCTTATTTAAGGAAGGATGTAAATGCATTGGAAGCAGTTCAGAGAAAGATTACTAAACGAAAACTTGGATTGTCTTAAGAGGAAAGGTTGGACAGGCTGGGTTTCTATCCACTGGAGTTTAGAAGAGTAAGAGGTGAGTTGATTGAAACATAAGAACCTGAGGGGTTTTGACAGGGTGGATGTGGAGAGGATGTTTGCTCTTGTGGGAGAGTCTGGTACTCGGGGCCACTGTTTAAAAATAATGAGTCTTCTATTTAGGACAGAGAGGAGGAGAAATTTTTTTCTCTCCGAGGGTAGTGAGTCTTTGGCAGAGGTGGATAGATTCTTGATAAGCAAGGGGGTGAAAGGTTATTGGGGATAGGCAGAAATGTGGAGTTGAGGTTACATTCAGATCAGCCATGATCTTACTGAATGGCAGAACAGGCTCGAAGGGCCGAGTGGCCTACTCCTGCTCCTAATTCGTATGTTAATTCTCTAATCTCCTTGACCCTATGTGTATCTCTGGGTTGTTACCTGGGCCATACGCAAATTGGCATAGGGTCAAGCATTTCATATCTGTAAACTTCATCATGCTGCTCCCTACGTATAAGTGTAATTCATTTGTAACAAATTGCATGAAGTATGGAACTAAAACTGACTCATGGAGAAGACCACTACAAAGCACCTCCCAATCTGAAAAACATCCTGAACAATTTTGATCCCCTCAGAGTCAGAGAGGAATATTTCAGATTTTTCCCCCAAATTGGCCTGTGTTTCTATTTGGATTATTGCTACTCCCAGGAAATGAAATGGCTCTGGGTGGAGTATGTACCTGTTGCGGTGCATAAGGCTTCACTACTGTATACGAGCAGGCTGAATGGACTAGTGGAGTTATTCCTGTCCACCAATTTTCATATGTTCCTATGATACAACAGCTCTGAACTTGAACTGATTGCTGCTTAGTTTGGTAGTCAGTGATAAATTGTTGATTGGGAATTCTGGACAAACACAAAACTCTTAAGTTGGACCTGTGATGGAGCTGAAGGGCATGTATGCCGATTATCAAATATTTCATGATTCGGAAATAAAAAGGCTATGGTCCAAAGGCCTTATGTTGGCACAGATTAGTTATTTTTCTTCATATCTTCTTTCCAGAAAGTTGATTGGGTTAAATCCAGATATTTACCAAGGATGTAAAATCAGGATATATTTTAGTTCATACAGGAAGAACTCTATGGAACACAAATTCCCAGAATAGGAATCTCCTACTTGATCTGATTTACTTACATATAATTAACAGAATTGCTGTGGAACATTATGTCCAAATTTGAATGTTTTTCTCTCATCTGGGAGGCCTATCCTACATGTCCCTTGTGCACTTGTCAATATTTAAAAAAAAATGCCTGTTTTATGATGAACCATCTGCTGTCTTGTCTTTTCACAACTTTACCTCCACCAGGAAGACTAATGGGTGGATTTCAACAAAACTTGGGTACCCAGATAGGATATGGCCCAACAAAG
The DNA here is from genome assembly GCF_017639515.1 of Carcharodon carcharias. Taxonomy (NCBI): domain Eukaryota; kingdom Metazoa; phylum Chordata; class Chondrichthyes; order Lamniformes; family Lamnidae; genus Carcharodon; species Carcharodon carcharias. The sequence goes on along the minus strand of NC_054482.1, from coordinate 5,552,904 downwards.
AACTGATTAGTTTTTGAAGAAGATGTGGATCCGAATCCAGATATTGGAATTTTTAAAGGATCTTTTAACATTGGGAAATGGGGCAAATTGACTTTTATTTACAATGTTTGGTGATTGATAGTTTTAGCTGCTTGGTGAAATGTGTCACAACTGTCAATGTGAGTGGAATTTTCAGAGCAGGTTGTTGGATGTGGATTGGCCAGAAGTCTCCTCACTGGGGAGGGAAGCTCTTATTAGAAAGATTTATTTTTTCTGCTTTATAGTTAAGAGCATCAACCAGGCAAGGAAAAGCCTCAAGGAAGAGCTGCATAATTGTAATAACATTGAGTTACACAGTGTGGTGGAGGTATGTGCTCGATTGAGTGCTCCCTTCACTTGTTACTTGTACTGTATGGTCATTGGTATTTTGATCTTTATTTTCTAAGCTTCAAGCACAGCAAGCTTTGAGATTTTGCAAATTAATCACGGCGAGGGATGTTGGTGAATAGGGACAGAACTCATTCCATTTCATTGTTTGAATTGAGCACTCCCTGGTCAGGTATTGCACAGGTAGGTGCAGAGTGTGCTTCCCCAACAAAGTCCCTCAACCACAGCCTGTAAAGAGCATCCTCTCCTTTAGCAACATGATTATATTTTTTTGTTTCTTAGACCAGCCAGCCTGTGGCCTCTCTGACTGCCAATTAGTTGCTGAATTGCATGTTGGCAGACAGGAGATTTGGATCTCATTCATCTGGCCTGGATTTAAACTCCTTTCCTGGAGATGAAAGACTGAATTTAATCTGCTGCACCACCCACTTCCCTTTGGAACCACTCCTGAATATGACTCAGTGCCTTCAGGAGGGGAGGAGCGAAAGCTGATTGGGTTAAATCCAGGTATTTACAAGGGATATAAACTCAGGATAGATTTTGTTTCATACAGGAAGAACTCTATGGAAAACAAATTTTGGGTTTGCAATTCCGATCTTGGTAGAATTAAACACCCAATGTGAGCATCAAACCTAACCACCCAGATGTGTCCCAAGTTAACCCTCTCATGGTCGCGCTCAGTTTATTGACTGTAAGAAGTGTTTCATTTCAACATGATGTAGTTTTTGTCAGTGAGATATTAAAAATGATCTAATTTGCACTAAAACATGAAAACAAATTGTGCAAGAGAGAAATAACTTTTTTGAGGAATCACTACGGCCATTTTGCTGATAGATTTGTATTAGTACTGGTTTCCTAGCTATAAATTTTGATTTTCATTTTTAAAAAATGGATCTGCATCCTGTCGAGACAATTTGCATGTTTAAACTGTGATCCACAAGTTTAGAAACCTTACAAAAATATAATTATAATAAAAGCAGTATGTGGGAATTATAATCATGTACCTGAGGGAGACATGTTGCCGCCTTCTTGTCATTGGCACTGACCTCTGAGTGAAGTTAAAGGGTCTAGGTAGTGTGATCATCATCTATTAACATCTAATCAACCAGGAAATTAATCTCATAAAGCAAAACAAATTACTAATCAGAGTACAGTTGTCAGAAACTTCATAGCAGTGGCCAAGAAATCATCCAGAAAAGGTACATCTCACTGCTGTGAAGGGTTGTATTGTTCTGCAAGAGGCATTGACTGCAAAGCCAGCCATATTTTCTGCCATTTGATTTGGATATTCTTTAGGACAAATACAGCCTGACAGCTTGGACATAGGATATCCTACGTAAACCATTGTGGGAACTCACAAGGTATTACAATCTGGGGTTGTGGAGTGCGCATGGAGGAGAAGCAGCAATTTGCTTTTAGCTGTTGGGTGTGCATAAATCAATGCTGAGATGTTGTGGTTCAGTTTGTATGTTTTTAGCATGACCACTGAGCTACATTCCTGGATCATGTGCACAGACTATTTAAGCAATTGGAACTTGGTTATCATTTTAATTAGATGAAATCATTTCAAGGCAGGTTTACACACCTCCTTCTGATATTGTAAGCCTTAGCTGGCAGCTATTAATTGTCTGCCATGGATGACTAATTAAACGCTTGCTGCACCACAGCTCCTAAATATTATTGAGACTTTAAAAAAAATGTAAAGGGGCTAAGACCTCACACTATATTTTAATGAAATATATATAATATATATAACATCATGGCTAATTTCTAACATTTTAAAAAATTGGACAATGACCTTTTTAAAATGACTCAAGCTATGTCAGGCTGTGACCTTTGAACAGTAGGAGCTAATCTAGCAGTATCGAAGAAATTTGTACCTCTTTATCTCTGAAGTGATGCTAATGACCCCCGTGAGCTGCAGAGACCAAATTCAAAGGGAATTATACAAAGTCCATCCACATTTCATAAACCTGGCCAACTGGAGTCCACTACTCTGCTACTAGCCTGTAACTTTCAAATTCTTAATGGTTGTAACGTTAACAATCTCAGGAATCCAGACATCATCTCCACCGATGCTGCCAGACCTGCTGAGTTTTTCCAGGTAATTCTGTTTTTGTAAAGGAACATACACGGTTAGTCAAAACCAAAGCGAGGAGGTGGCAGTCATGTTTCATGACCAGCACCCCCCTCTCCCCTGCCGCTCCTCTGCCGACGCCCCCCCCCCCCCCCAAATCAGTCTGCCACCTTCCATCTACCAAGCAGCAACCCAGAAAAGAGGCTCTGTCCAGGTTTTAATGCCTGGCCCCCATCTACACTGTCCCTACTGGAACTTCTGTACCCTTGCCTGCAAGATTGATTCATCCCTGCGTGCCATCTCATCGTGGAAGTCAATTATACTGGAAAAGTGAATTATCCAGCATTAGTTCAGCCTGCTGACCCCTGTGAAGGAATACACCATTGGTTTTTGATTCTGGGCCCTGGACTCACGTGAAACAATAATTCTCTGCCATGTAAATCTTTCTTTCTCTATTCCCTGTTTATTGTAGTAATGCATAGTGACACCCCTTCCCAGTTTGAGTGTGTGTGAACAAACTAACCCTCCGTTCACTGTATATCAAGTTTTCTGTGGGGTTATTAATAGAAATTGGATTACACCAAAACTGAGGGGTTGGGAAGTACACCACCACCAATAAAGGGAGAAATCGGAGGTGAGAAGAGAAATCAGGGGTGTTTAAATTAAACCCCCTCTTGTCTGTAACAAAATGAAAAGCAATTGTAGTGTCTAATTTGAAATTGACCATCTCAGCATGGACCAGGGATCTTTCTGGTCTCTGCCAACAGATCAGCTATCAGTGCCCTCTTCACATTTCCTTCCAGAATGTACATTCACTTGGGAACAAGACCCTTACCATCCATGAGCTTATTGTGTATGATTGCATTGACATCATGGCCTTGACTGAAACCTGGCAGATGAATGATGACACCTTTCCCCTTAATGAAACTTCTCTTCTGCGTTTTCCTTCCGGTACTTTGTGCGGCGAACTAATTTGTGATGGTCTGGTTGTTAACACCAAATCACATCTTTGAGTGTTCCCTGACTTCTCTGGCATCTCACCCTCCTTTGTGTATCTCACCTTGATCCAGTTTGCTTTCCTCTGGTTTAAAATCCTTGTTCTCTACCACCCATCCAAGTACTACACCAAGTTTCACCTATTTTCCTGTCTCAGCATCTGTACTGAGTGACTTCTCATTTTTGGTAATTATAATCTCCACCTCAACTCATCATCTTGTCTCTCCTCCGAGTCTACTGTACTCTTATCATCCGTCCATTTCTTGCTTCATTTAAACCTCCCTATTGATAGTATAGTTATGCCTCTGAACTTGCTGCCTCATTTGGCCTTTCTATTCTCACTGTGGCAATCATAGATAAGGCCACCTCTGACTCCTTTGTGTGGCTCTCCACCCACATGCATTTCCCCCTCCCTGTCCGACTTCCTTCTGTGTACATTCCTGAAAAAAAGCACTTCCCCCATGACACTTAGAACTGCCTTTCCAAATCTCCAACTGTTAAACCTTAAACGTTCAGCACATAATTTCTACAGCTTAATCACACCCTTTGATGCCATGTGTTGAAGTGCCATGTTCAAGTTCAATATATATTTGTATATAGACTGATTCTGGTGCAGAGAAAATACAGCATCCTTTGAATGACATGTTCTATTGATGTCCTGTTTGATTGTTCAGGTGCAAAGAAGGAACTTGGATTTATTTAACACCTTACCATATCTTCAGGACAAACCGAAGCACCTTTTGAATCAAATTCCTACTTTTGAAATGTAGTTATTGTATTCATATAGGCAAATGTGGCAGCCAATTTGTGCAGAGCAAAGCCCCACAAGGGCAGCAAGCTGGAGGTTTTAGTGTAGGAAGGAATATTGACTATGAAATAGGGCGAGCTCTCTAAAGTTGTTTATAATAGCAATATTAGATCTCATGTCAGCCTGGATAAAGAGATGGGCCCTCTGCTTCAAGTCACATCTGAAAGATGAGACATCCGACATTGCAACAAAACACTGACTGATCTCATTGCGGTTTTTAAAATTAATGGATTTTCAAGAGTAAAGAGAAACAATATGTTTCTCAGGTTGGTGAGCCAGTAACAAAAGGGCATAAATTTAAGAGAGAGATCAGGAAATATTATTTAATGCAGAGGATTATTAGGACACAGCTGCCTCTTGTGCTCTGATTGTATTCTATGATCATGAATATGTTATTGCATGATGATTGAAGGACCCACTTGACACAACTTAAGAGTTGAGGGCTGCCTTGGAAATGGTTAAATACCTGCTGTTTCATCATGATGAATGCAACTTGCTGTGTAAAGACTGCCTTGCTACTGCCAGGGCAGATTAATACTAATGCTGTTGACATTTAAAAAGGCGACCAGCCCAGAGTGAGGATAAGTTGTGAATCTTCTATCACCTTTTGCTTTTTTTGATAACTCTCTCTGGTGGGTCACTAATGTGTTTTACCTTTTAGGAGATCAGTTATTGATTGTGAATCCCCGTGTGGTCCAAAATACCCCAATACTTCCCAGGACTTGTGTTTAAAAGCCTGGATTTATCGTGAGCCAAACTTGTCATTTGATTGTCTTGCTCTGTTCAGGATGGTCAAACAATCCGCAGCATCATTCAATGTTTTCAGACTTTTGATGCTTTTCATGTCGTGCCTTATCTTGGGAATAAAATATTCTTTTACCCAGTGGGATGAAACTGCTTGGCTAGGTGTGGAAGAAGTAAATTTGTGTTTTCAATTGCCACGAATGACTGCAGACTGAGCATGTCAGAACAAGTTATTTAGACATATGTCATGATTAGGCAATGTACATTACAAGGTGGCGATATGAAAAATGGTTTCAGTGGAGTTGCTCCACATTAAATTACTGTCATTCTTAAGACTTTTAAAGTTTGTATAGGATAGAAAAGAACCATTTTGGAAGTGCTATCATTCCCAGCATTGGACATCTCTGCATCAGCCCCCGCCTGTCTAACTTTTAAAATGGTAAGTGACTGCCCTTGACATCAAGGAAGCATTTGACCGAGTGTGGAATCAAGGAGCCCTGGCAAAACTGGAGTCAATGGGAATTGGGGACAACTCTCTGCTGGTTGGAGTCATACTGAGCATAAAGGAAGATGGTTGTGGTTGTTGGAGGTCAATCATCTCAGCTCCAGGACATCACTGCAGGAGTTCCTCAGGGTAGTGTCCTGGGCCCAACCATCTTCAGCTGCTTCATCAATGACCTTCCTTCCATCATCAAGTCAGAATGTGCAATCAGCAGCGAACAATGTTCAGCATCATTCGCAATTCCTCAGATACTGAAGCAGTCCATGTCCAAATGCAGCAAGACCTGGACAATAACCAGGCTTGGGCTGACAAGTGGTAAGTAACATTCGCACCATACAAGTGCCAGGCAATGACCATCTCCAGCAAGAGAGGATCTAACCATCGCCCCTTGACATTCAATGGCATTACCATCACTGAATCCCCACTATCAATGTCCTAGGGCATACCATTGACCAGAAATTGAATTAGACTAGCCATATAAACACTGTGGCTTCAAGAGCAGGTCAAAGGCTAGGAGTCCTCTGGTGAGTATCTTGCCTCCTGACTCCCCAAAGCCCGTACACCATCTACAAGGCACAAGTCAAGAGTGTTACGGAATTTTCTCTACTTGCCTGGATGAGTGCAGTTCCCACAACACTCAAGGAGCTTACACCAACCTGGACAAAGCAGCCTGCTTGATTTGCACTCCATCCACAAACATTCACTCCCTCCACCACTGATGTACAGTGGCAGCAGTGTGTACCTTCTACAAGTTGTACTGCAGGAATTCACCAAGCCTCCTTAGACAGCACCTTCCAAACCTCACCACCACTTTCTGAAGGAAGATTAAATGCTGGCCTAGCCAGTGATGTCCACATCCCATGAATGAATAAAAAAAAGTTCCCCACAGAGGCAATGTGAGAATTTGGTAATTTGGTTTCAAAAGGTTTTTGGTTCCACCTTTACCCCACAATAATGTACATTGAACTAAGCTTCTGCAAATCCATGGATCAGACCTCTCAAATGTTAACAAAACTTCCCCCAAAAAAGCCCTTTTAAAATAGCACTGCAGAAATTTATGAAGTTCTTGAACATTTTATTTAAATGCCTCAAAATCTTTGATTTTTGGCTGCTTCAAAGTCTTTTGAACTCCAAATACATTCTGGTGCGATCTAAATAATAGTGTCATATTGTGACAGTAAGAGTCCTTTGGTATATAATATCTACAGGTAATAATTATGCTACACATGTATGCAATGTTGAAAAATTTTTAAAAATGTTACGTTGTCTCAGATGTTCCATTATCGTTCACATAAATGACTTTGGATTTTATCCTCTCATCAAATTTATTATATTAAATAGGGTGGGGAGAAAGAATCTGATGTAGAGTTTTAATTGCAGATGGAGTTAATTAATTTCTCTTGGTATGAGTTGAGTATGACTTGGTGGAAGAGTTAAATGGACACAGTGCATTGCCATGTTTTATATGCCTCAGATTTAGTCAGTGGTGAGTTACAGGTTAGCAAGCTATGTGCCATAGATTTCATCTTTCTTGGCCTTTTCATCCTGGCGGCAGCTACAGAGGTTATCTGGTGTCCAGCAACAGTGAACTCATCAAGCAGGTTAAGCAGCCAATCACACTGAAGTATTCTTACAGACAGCAAACCAGCAAGTCACACGCAGATTTCAAGATCTAATATAGATTGTAGATTGCTGAGGCTTTAATACTGATCCTTATGGCAACCCACTGCCTGCCAAGCTGAAGATGGCCTGTTGATTCCTACTCTGTTTTCTGTACCTTAGCCAATCCTCTCTCCACGCTGATCGATGTCCCCATCCCCATTCTGCAACAACTCTTCATCTGACACCTTATCAAAATTCAAATGTGCTACACCCATTTATTCTAGCCAGCAATGACAATATGCCACCAAAACTATATATTTAACTAACACAATTGCCTTATCATAAAGCCACATTGACTGAGCCTATTAATATGGTTTTCGTAAGCACTTCCTTAAGAACAAGTTCCACCATTTTCCCAGTGACTGATGCCAGGCTAACTGATCTATAGTTCCTTCGCTCCCTCGTTTGTTGAAAGCAGTGTTCCATTTGCTATCTTACAGTCCAATGGGACTTTTCCAGAATTAGGACATTTGGGCAGATTAAAACTAATGCATCCACTATCCCTGCAGCTCCCTTTTCTTTTTAGAACCATCGGTTGTAGGCCAAATATTAATTTCTTTTAAGTTTCTCACTCTCATTAGACCCTTGGCTTCCTACTCTTTCAAGGCTTTTTTTTGTCTTCTACTGTGAAGACAGACACACAACACAAAAGTAAAATCCTGCAGATGCTGTAAATCTGAAATAAAAAAAAATGCTGGAAAAACTCAGCAGGTCAGGCAGCATCTGTAGAGAGAAACAGTTAATGTTTCAAATTGATGACTTTTTATCAGCACCAAATATTTAACAAAATATTTAATGTCACTGCCATTTCCTTACTCCACAATATAGTTTCTCCTGTCAGCCTTTAGGGACACAGGTTTTACTTTTGCTACCCCCTTGCTTTTTCGCTTTTGGAAACTCTTGTGATCTGTTTTGCATTATTTGCAATTTTGACTGCAATAAACAATTGGTGCTTCACATTTGGGACATGTAAATTTTTACAAAAAGAATAGCCATGTTTCATGCTGAAGGTGAGTGGTGCATTGAAGTCAAATGTTTTTCAGATTTAGTCATCCAATGTCAGAATAAAGCAGCATTGGGACAGCCAGCTTCTTGTACACTGTCCTTAACATTGTGTCTTAATTTAGACCTTTGCCAAGAGAGTAATTTGTTAGGGTTGGATGTCTATAGTTTGCTTTTGGCAGCTCTGAAGGCATGTTCCCCATTGTTTTCTGTAGAACCACTGCAAGTCAACTTGGAAAGAGTCTAGACAGGCAGGGCGACTGGTAAAATAAGGGAGCAATTATTTTAACATTTTATTCAAGAAAATGTGAAACAAGGAATTTCTCTTTCTTTCACTTGAAGTTCTGGAATTCCCTCTTAAAACCTCTGTGGATCTCCACTTCACTCTCCTCATTTAATGCACCACTTTCAAAACAACCTCTGACCAAGATTTTGGTCCCCCATCCTAAATCCGTCTAAGTGGCTGAGTGTCTGATCATGTTTGATTAATGCCCCTGCAAAGATGCTATATAAATACAAGTCGGTGTTGATAAAGTGGGGAGTACTTTGAACAGAGAGAATTTGACACATCAAACATTCCATACTTTCTTTCTACTTTAACAGTTTTATCAAACAGAGTGAGCATTAAAGCAAGTGCTGCATTCAATTTGATTTTTAGTAGGCCTCTGACTCTGCTTATTAACCTGGAAGTAGGCAACCACTTTGCTGTAGTAATCATTATGTAGTTAGATTTGACAGCATTGGAAATGCTGAGGTTCCAATAATAGTATGCAGGTGCGTGACTGGAGAGCAAACATGGCATTGAAAAGAGCTGCTGAGAGGATTAATTAGGATTCAGAACTAAAAAATGGATCAGAAAAAAATTGAATTTTTTTTTTTGAAGATATTTAGAGATGCGTGAATAAATATATATTTGTGAAAAGAGAGATGCAGTGAAATGGAGTCTGTGATGGCTACATAAAGAAGACAAAGCTAACTACAGCAGAAATATTTTTACAGTGAGGAAACCAAAGGTCATGAGGAGTGGGTCATATTTGGTATCCACAAATGAAGGTAGTGATGTAATTGCAAATTGGTTCATTTTAGTTTGAGAGTCTTGAATGCAAGTAGAATATTACCGACCCACTTGGGCCAGATAGAATGTATACTAGAATACTCAGCGAATCTGGGGAAGAAATAGTTGAAGCTCTGATTTAAAACTTGTGATAATTCAAGTAGTTGTACCACAGGACCTGACCTGAGAAATGCCTTCACTGCGTCAAAACAAAAAGGGAGATTGAATTCGTAAATTATTGATATATTATCTGAATAGCTACATTGTTGGAAGGGAAAATGCTCTTGTGTCAGAAACAATGTTCACAGAGGCATATTTGTTGGAATTTCTTAAGGAATATCTGAAGTATGGGCGAGAGCTTGGTATTGGTATAACTTCGGTTTTCGGAAAGCACGTGTTAGCCATTGCTTAAAGCCTATAACGTAAATGCGACTCAACAATAGGAAACAGAAGGTGATGAGAAAAGTATCAGATTTAGGGTTGCAAATTCAGAGGTAGGGGTCACTAAAACCTGTTCATGAGGATGGACAAAATTCAAGGTGTACGATGTGGATGATGTGGTGAGCATGCCGTTAACTACGATTGACAGCACAAAACAAGAGGACACATTTAAAATTAACAAGCTCAAACAATATCGAAGATTAAGATGTTACTCCTTTACAATTTGTGGAATAGACCTTAGCTTTTTGTAAAATGGAGGCTGTGTGTGAGTTTGGTAAATAAAATTCACCAAGGAAATCAGAAAATTCTGGAAATACTGAGTAGGGCAGATGTCATCTGTGGAGAGAAACAGAGTCAATGTTTCAGGTCAGTGATCCTTTATCAGAACTTGACCTGAAATGTTAACTCTTGTTTGTCTCCACAGATGCTGCTTGACTTCCTGAGTTTTTTTCCAGTATTTTCTGTTTCTATTTCAGATTTCCAGCATCTGCAGTACATTGCTTTTTGTTTGACAGGAAATCTCTGTTTGACAAGGTGTGAGGTACAGTTTGATATAATTTAACCTGTACTAATGCACTTAATCGTATGTAACCGAAGAGAGAAGCAGGCCTGACAGGCCACCCCTTTTGCCACTAGGGGAATTGCAGGAAATTTGCTCAGTTAGTCTCTTCCCTTCATGTTTGATGCTCTTATTCCCAGTCATGTAACTTCCCCTTGTGTGGCCCCGCATGTTTGCTCCTTGAGTATAAGGCACTCAAGCTTGAGCGTACCTGGTGTGCGACAGATGTAGCTGTCTATCATCAAACTGACACATTATATACCTCAGGCCCTCACTATTGTCTGCCAAAACTTCCCATTTCTTCAGGTTCCTCCTGAAAACAAAGGCCACCTTGCCATTTTCTTTCTTTGCTACCTATCATTTCTTTAAATCTCTCTCCCTGTTCCTTTTCACCCTCGCCTTCCAACAGCGAGTGTAAGGAGCTCGTGGACTTCTTTAGCACTAAGATTGAGACCAGCTGTTCAACTACCTTTGTTACTTTGCCCTTCCCTTTGACTGCTGTAGCTATGAATCCTGTATGTTTCTCTCTTAACTCCTCTGAACCCATGCCCAAGCTCCTCACCTTTATGGAATCCACCTTTTTGTCCAATCCCATTAAAGTGCCTTTCCTGGCCCCCTTGCCCTCAGTTGCTTAGGGTTTTTTTTTGCAAATTACTGCCCCCATCTCCAATTTCCTTTTCTTTTCCTAAGTCCTTGGGCATATTGCTGCCTTTCAAATTTGTGCCCATCTTTATCGCAGCATCCTATTTGGACCTCCCTTGTTGGGCTCCCAGCTCTGTCAAAGCACCGAAACAGCCTTAAGAAATTTCATAAATGAAATCCACTGTGACTGTGATCGTTTTGGATTTTGTCCTCTTCATGTTCAACCTCCCCACAGGCTTTGATGAGACTGAGCACATGCTCCTTTGATGCCTCTCCTCTGTTCTCCAGCACTCACTGTGGGATTACTCCTGATTGGCTCCGTTCTTGCCTATTCAGTTACAGTTGGAACATCGCCAGCAGGGCTCTTGCATGGTTACCTCTAGAGTCTCCAAGGTATCTATCCTTGTGCCTGACCTCTTCCTTAACTGCGTATTATTCCTTGGCAACAACATTGGCAGACACGGGGTCAGCTTCCATATCTGTGCTGAATTCACCCAACTTGATGCCTAAAGCCTCCTCCACTACCTCTGTGTTGTCAGGCTCCTTCCCAATGGCCAGTCTTGCAAGAGTTACAATTTCCTCCGGGTAAATATTGGGAATCCTGAAGCCATTGTTATTTGCTCCTGCCACCAGCTTAGCTCTCTCATCATGGGTCTGTTGTCTTCCCTGGCCACTGTCTTGGGCTGAACCAAACTATTCATAGCTTGGATGTCTTATTCCATCTGCTCTGAACTTCTGACCACAGACTCTCTCCATCATAAGGACCTTGTGTTACTGTAATATTGCTGCTGGAGCTTATCTATACCTCCAGTCTTAATTTATTGAAATATTTTCCTGGCTGGACCTTCATCCCCTTCCATCTACAAACCAGCTCATCCAAAGCAGTCCTGCCCATATCCCATCTCACACTGTCTTGCTCACCCATCATTCACTATCCTTGCTGACTGACTTTTCAGTGAGCTCATTCATGCCTATATTAGTAACCACCTCCAATTGTCCAACCCCAACCCAACCTGTTCCTTCAGCTTTGACCTTAGGTGTTATCTTCCCCCCTTTTGCTCCACTTTAGTCTCTATGCTTTTAGTATTCACCCAGGCTCCGTGCTCTGAAATTCTTTCCCTCATTGATCCTCTGTTCCCTGGACTCCCTTCAGAGTCTCCTTAAAACCTATTGCTTTGGCTAAGCATCCAGTTTTCAGTTGCTTTTCTGTAAACCACCTTGGGACATTTTCCTAAATCACAGGCAACATATTGTAACAAAATCTGATATTTAGCATGGTTTTGAATCGTCAGTCGCAGTTTGGGAACCACAGTTCCCAGTGAGCCCTGGACTTACGCGCCTGGCTGAGAAAGGGCCGCACAGTTAGTGTTTTTACCATCTTTGGGCCAGGAACCAGCCCTGTGCACCTGCGCAGAAGAAGTGAAATGGTGTGAAACTGCAGGCTAGGTGACTTGAACCAGAGCACTATTGCAGAGGATGTGTCCTTAGGAGCAGAACATGGGGAGGGGGTCAGGCAGAAGGTCCCAAACCAAGAAGAAGGTCAAAGCCAGGGAGTGGAACAGAAAGAGATCCCAGATTAAATTCCAGGCAGGGACAGAACAGGGATCAGAAAGAGGTCCCAGAATATACAAAACAGGGATCAGAAAGAGGTCCCAGAATATACAAAACAGGGATCAGAAAGAGATCCCAGAAGATACAAAACACGGATCAGTAAAAGAGGTCCCAGAAGACTGTGGCAGGTAAGGGACAAGGACAGAGATTAGAAGCAGATCCTGTTCAGTAAAGTTAAGAGAAAGGAGCAGAGAAATAGGCTCCGACTTGAAGAGTGAAAATTGTGGGGAATAGCCTTGATGCAACGTGGGCTTGAGAGAAGCTCTGAGCATCCAAAGAGGCAGCTGAAGGTTGGTGATTACTTACTGTAGGCCTTTTAGAGCAGTTGTGTTCTGCTTGGCATGACTGAAGATCTGAAATTGTGCCTGGAAGGTGAAGCTCGTGTGTACTTGGAGATCCAGGGAAAGGAATCTTGGGAGGCGAGATTGAAACCCTGGAGGGTGGGTTCTTGTTTCAGTTGTCTGAGCAGCAGCAATGTTTGACAGATTTCCAAGATGAGTTCTTCAAATGTTGAGATTGGAAACTCTTGTGAAAAATCCAGATTTTCAGTGAGATGGGTTGGCCCATGGTGTGACAAGCCTCTGGGTGGGTTGTTAAGGAATCCATGGAATCTGCTTTGGTCGTATCTATCATTTACTTTGAAGTGTGGTGTGTCTGACCACAGTTTGCCTGCTAATTCACATGTACCCCATACTTACCCTGAATATTAGAGTATAAGATAGATATTGCAAATCGTTTTATCTTTCTGAATTTGTATATGTCTGTAAAGATATTGTGGGGAGGTAAAAGAAATAGTGTGAGTTTGATTTTCTTGTGTTTGTATTGAGATCTTTCTAACCTTTTTGTCTGGTGGAATATGGTTCTATTTTTCCCCTTTTTAATGAATGTTTTAATCTTGGTAGTGTTAAAGTTCATCAGCAGACTCCTGTGAATTTGTTCAGTAACTTGCCTCCACAGTTTCAAGAAAAAAGGCAAGGATCTATCAAGCCACGTTCCACTCTGGGATCTTACTTGTCCAGTATTAACATCAGCTGGGATTGTAACAACATAAAGGCCAGTTGTTAATATGATATTTCTGCTGATAAGTTCCGTTTGAAGGATAACTGAAGTACCTTTTTTTGTTACTTTGGAACCAGTAAAATAAGGTAACTAGAATGAGGGAAGATATTTTTAATCATAATTTCAAACTTGTCAAGTAAGTTAACCTGAATGTACTCGTCCACTTCGTTATGGTGAGGACGTCTATTTTTAACCAAAACTGGGGATGTAATTGCTGTTGAGTTTTAAACTGGCAGCTGGGTTGGCATGGAAAATGTATCTTTAAGCTTAAAAGGGAATCTTCTGCTTGATATTTAAAATATAAATTTTTATATGTTAACCATAGTAATCTTTGATGGATTATTTTGCCTTTGAACAATTGTGAGATGAATCTCAATTATCATCAGATGGTTTTATTTGTGTATGATCTGCTTTGAAATCGGTTTGGGAGTCATAAAATGCTCATTTGCAGCTGAAGTAACATTTTAATTCAGCTCTTGAAGTGCCCTCCGTTTGGTCTCCTTCATAGCTGAGTATTCTGGTAACCATGTGGGATGTAGCAGTGCTCTCAAATTGAAGTTATAATTCAGTGAATTTTGTGACTGAGACTCCAGTCATAACTCATAGCTTCGATTAATGAGAGCAATGATTGTCGTGATCCCCCTTCCAGATTCTGCAATCAATTTACGGAGCTCTTGATTTTCATGTCATTAATTTTCATGTCAATTCAGGCATAGCAACCTCCATGCCAGACTGTCCATGGTCTTGGTAAGTAAGACTCTGCTGAGACCAGAGCCGTGAAACGTTTTACTCCAATAAGTTTACATTGAAGTTGTGGCACCATTTGTAGATTGTTAAAAGACTAAGTGGCTGTGAAATTAGTACTTTTTGCACATGAGCCAACTAGCCTAATCCACTAGGCTGGTTGGATTCCATATCCTGCAGTTTCAACAATTGCTGTCTTTGTAAAGATTACTACCCCACCCCCCCCACCCCCACCATGTTCCTTCAAGTTCTGTTTCTTATTATCTTAAATTTCACAGAATTGTTACAGTGCAGAAGGAGGCCACCCTCTCATTACCGTATCTGCACTGAGTGAAATAAACCTATTAGTATTAACTATATCCTAAATCTACAATGTTTGAAAACTTCTATCAGGTCATCCCATTTGCTTTGAATTGAACATTAAAACAAGTGGGCCCAGATCTTTTGAAACTATCAAATGTATTCCTTTCCGGAGATCCAATAAACCAGGCTGTTGTATTCTATTTTTGTTCTTTGCAGCAGGGGTAATGACAACTGCCCGTAATTGGCTAAGTATCAATGTAACAGTGGTTATCAGTTGTCATGTGTTGTAGGACCATTTGGCAGGTCTTAGTGAAGTCTTTGTAGTCCTTAAGCAGGTTAATTTTATGTATTTATGAATTAAAAGAATTATGTACATACATACAGTAAAGGGTTCGAGCTAGGAGTTGTCTCCATGTTTGCTAATACACACAACTCTTCTCCGCCGATGCTGCCAGACCTGCTGAGTTTTTCCAGGTAATTCTGTTTTTGTTTTGTCTTTCCAATACTAGACTGACCCCTCGGTGTGAGCCATTTGTTCTCTTACTTCACAGTGTGGACAGAACTGTACTCATTCCCACGTTAACCCTATATGTGCCAGGCCCTTATGCTCCATGATGAAATACTGACTTGCAAAATCAGTTGATGCATCTTTTAAAAGTAGAAGCCTGTTGAGTGAATTTTCCAAGAATGCAATGAGACTGCAATTTTTGTGTCAGTTTATAATAGTTTTGGATAAGCAGCATCAGTAAAGTAGAATGGACTGAAGTTTGGAGGTTTGAGTGCTATCCAGTGCAATGTAATTGCTGTCTGTTTGGAAGATGCATTTGTAAGAGCCCAAGTGGTCCACTTCATGATGTGGTTAATGTTTATGTAAATATTCTTTTTGTAGTCTTTTGGTGCAGGTTGGTGATGTGGAACATTTTGAGTAGTAGGTGTGTTGTCAGCTGAGGCCTTGGCTTATGTCTCTTGGGCATTGATCTCTATTCTGCATTGAAACACTTCTGGTCTGCTTTGCTGATTATTGCATTCTATAGCTTCAATGTACATGAGATATAACTAGCCTAAACTTAAAGTAAATTTTGAATTCTGCTGTGGTATGTTACAATGGGATTCCGTTATAATATTCTGGTAGCTGGAATTAGCAGGTAAAGGACATAGGTTGGAAGTTACTGTTCAGAGCGCTGCATTTGTATTTCTGCAGCATACAGTGAAATGGAAGCAGGTTTTCTTTCGTAGGGGAGTGTTACATTAAACACTACATGGTTCTTGTTCATTTCTTCAGTTCTATTTTATGCCTGTTAATTGATGCAAGAAAAGAGGAAATTGCATGGAAATCTGAACAGATTCTTCAGTGTCTGAAGCATCACCTGTCTTCTGACCTTCTGCTATTATGAGTATGGTTTGCAGTTAATGAATGAGTACATAAGAAAGGAGCAATGCTGCACTATGAAGCGCTTATAGAATGGAAGTATTCTGTGCTTGACATCATGTGGAATCATCTATTCTATTACATTTAAACTTAGAATTCATGTTATTATAGGAACATTTTAATTAGCATGTTGTGAAAAATAGCTTTGTAACATTCAGTGATTATTATAGAAAGAACTGCAGTTTCAAGGTTTGTGTATCTAATACCAAATCAAAATGATGTTTCCTAATAGCCGTGTCATTTCATATGGTTTCATTTGACATGTTTTTAGCTCTGAAAGAATTCTGGATTGTTTATGGAAGTAATTTACATACAACACTATTGCTGTTCTAAAGTTTTTATGAATTTGAAATGTGATTTCCTGATTGTCAAGAAGTAGGAATTTCAAAACCCTTCTTGGGGAAGCTTAAGCTGTGTCATATATTTTCAAATAGAAAATATGTGTTCAATGAATGAACAAAAGGATTTCTATTAACATCACGTTGTCTTTATAGTTATCTGAAAAGACAATATATTCCCAGTTACTACATGTTCAGGAACATATTAATGTTAGGGCCACAAGCCCGCTACAGCAGGGTTCCAAGAAAGCCCGGGGCCTTGAGGACAATCTGCCAATCTTCTATTGTGTGCCTTCTCCACTGCATGCTACCTGTGAACAGTAAAGGGAAAATTCTCGAAGCTATTGTTATGGATACAATAGCTGTACCTATTCACAAACTAAAATTCAAAGAGATGAATGTACCTGTGTCTGATGTTTACTGTGTGAAGAATGGGAAGATCTTCATCCAAACTTACTTTGCTTAAGGTGTAGATTATAGTAAAGTTTACAAAAGCAGCCATTTCTCTGCTGATTTGGAAACAAAATAATTGAGGTGTGGTAACTCTTATTATAACTCTGGGATTAGATGCAATGGTTTGAGAGTAGGGGTCAATTTTTTTTTTGAGGGCTGTTTTTGAGGTTTTCTTGAGGGCGACATTTTGATTTTGGGGGGCTACATTTTGGTTTTCAGGGGATTCGTTAAAGTAAAGATTTAAGTTAGAAACCAAACTGTCCTCAAAGTGGGATTCTGCAAACATTCTCCACGCCTCCCATTAAAGCATGTTAAAGATACCAGAGACTCAGTACTGGGCAGGCGGCCAAGAATCCAACAGCAATTGAATAGATTCCCTTTATTAACTGCCACCACTAGCGAGCATGGGAGAGGCAGAATCTGTGATTGGAGGAGCTGGAGCAGCGAGCATGGGTGAGACAGAATCTGTGACTGGAGGAGCTGGAACAGCGAGCTAGAGAGAGACAGAATCTGTGATTGGAGGAGCTGGAGCAGCGAGCATGAGAGAGGCAGAATCTGTGATTGGAAGAGCTGGAGCAGCGAGCATGAGAGAGACAGAATCTGTGATTGGAGGAGTAGCTACTTGCAGATTCCGTCTCGCCCACATTCCTCCAATCAAACTCTGCATTAGTTTCTTCTTCTCAACGAGGCACCTGCGCCTGCAATTGTTCAGCCTGTTTGGACTATCGAGGAACTATAATGGAAGGTGGTATGTATGGGGACAACCCTTCTTGAATTTTTCACCCCGTCTTTGATTTTTTTGTAGGTTACTTCTGAGCTTTTGAGGGCAAATTGGTTCCCACCCCTGTGTATTTTGTGCACTGTTTGAGAATGTGGGAATATTATTTATTACTATTTTTTTATTCATTCACGGGATGCGGGCTTCATCAGCTGGGCCAGCATTTCTGGCCTATCCCTAATTGCCCTTGGGAAGGTGGTGGTGAGCTGCCTTCTTGAACCGCTGCAGGCCATGTGGTGTAGGTACACCCACAGTGCTGTTAGGGAGGGAGCATAGGATTTTGACCCAAATATATTTCCAAATCAGGATGGTGAGTGACTTGGAGGGGAACTTCCAGGTGAAAGTATTCCCGTCTATCTGCTGTCCTTGTCCTTCTAGGTGGCAGTGGTCGTGGGTTTGGAAGATGCTGTCTAAGGAGCCTTGGTGAATTCCAGCAGCGCATCATGTAGATGGTACACACTGCTGCTACTGTGCATCGGTGGTGGAGGGAGTGAACGTTGGTGGGTGGCTTGCCAATCGAGCGAGCTGCTTTGTCCGGGTTGGTGATAAGCTTCTTGAGTGTTGTGAGAGTGGCACTCATCCAAGCAAGTGGGGAGTATTCCATCACACTCCTGACTTATGCCTTGTTGATGCTGACAGCTTTTGGGGAATCAGGAGATGAGTTACTCATCGCAGGATTCCTAGCCTCTGAACCATTCTTGTAGCCACAGTATTTATATGGCTAGTACAGTTCAGTTTCTGGTCAATGGAAACCCCCAGGATGTTGATAATTGAGGATTCAGTGATGGCAATGCCATTGAACATCAAGGGGCGATGGTTAGATTCTCTCTTGTTGGAGATAGTCATTGCCTGACACTTGTGTGGCGCGAATGTTACTTGCCACTTGTCAGCCCAAGCCTGGATATTGTCCGGGTCTTGCTGTATTTGGACATGGACTGCCTCAGAAACTGAGGAGTTGCGAATGGTGCTGAACATTTTGCAATCATCAGTGAACATCCCCACCTCTGACGTTATGATGGAAGGAAGGTCATTGATGAAGCAGCTGAAGATGGTTGGACTGAGGACCCTACCCTGAGGAACTCCTGCAGTGATGTCCTGGAGCTGAGATGACTGACCTCCAACAACCACAACCATCTTCCCTTGTGCTCGGTATGACTCCAACATCTCCCTGATTTCCATTGACTCCAGTTTTGCTAGAGCTCCTTGATGCCACCATTGGTCAAATGCGGCCTTAATGTCAGGGGCAATCACTTGGGAGTTCAGCTTTTTTGTCCATGTTAGAACTAAGGCTGTCATGAGGTCAGGAGCTGAGTGGCCCTGGTGGAACCCAAATTGGGCGTCAATGAGCAGATTATAGCTAAGCAAGTGCTGCTTGAGATTGTTGATGACCCCTTCCATTACTTTACTGATGATGGAGAGTAGACTGATGGGGCGGTAATTGCCTGGGTTGGATTTTGTGGATCGGACAAACCTGGGCAATTTTCCACACAGATGCCAGCTATATGCCAGTGCTGTACCTCTACTGGAACAGCTTGGCAACGGCGCAGCAAGTTCTGGAGCACAGGTCTTCAGTACTATTGCCGGAATATTGTCATGGGGTCCGGAGTCAGTGTTGCGGACTCCCAAGGCTGTATATCACTGCGCGGCCACCTCGGCTGAGTCTGTCCTGCCGGGCGGACAGGACATACCTAGGGATGGTGATGCCGGGGGTACTATCTGTATGGTATGATTCCTGTAGGTTGTTGCTTGACTAGTCTGTGAGACGGCTCTCATAGCCCCAGATGTTGGTAAGGAGGCCTTTGCAGGGCTGAGTTTGCTGCTGTCGTGTCTGGTGCCTCGTTTTTTTTTTGAGACTTTGTAGCAGTTTGATACAGCTGAGTGTACTTCAGTCAGTCACATTGCTGGAATCACAGACCAGGTAAGGGCGGCAGACTTTAGTGAACCAGATGGGTTTTTATGACAATTGACAATGGTTTCATGGTCATCATTAGACTTTTTGAACCTGGGTTCCCAGAGGATTACCCTGGGTCTCTGGATTAGTAGTCCAGCAACACGACTACTATGCTATCGCTTCCCCCGTAATATACTGTGGAATAATTATTGCTGTGTAAAATATGCTGTTCTAAAGTTTTGTTTATATTTGTCAAGTTTTACAACATAGATTATGTCGAAATTATAGTACAAAATGACTTTTTGAGGTCACACTTTAAAAATTGTGATCATATTAGAAGCAATGTTGAAATAACTATGCCTCCATTTACTGCAGTGTAACTGGTTTTTGGACTATCTTCTAGGTTTTACTTTAAGAGGTGAGATCTACCTGCAGGGGTCTGTTGAGCGATAATGAAATAATTTAAAGGTTCATTCTGAAATATTAAATTTGGAGGTGGTGATATTGGTCGTATTGGATATAATTTGTTGAGATTTCCCTCCTTCGAAAATATCCCTGGTTGTCTAGCTCATTTATTTTGGGGGTCCCCTCAACATCCATCTTTAGGTGATGGCCTTTCTGGGCTTGTTGTGTCAAAAGTTCCACCTGAGATTCAGGTTTGTAGTTAACATGTTCTACTCAATCACTTTCATTCTGGGTTCTTCTTCTGGGTGTTATTTGCACAGTTCCCAGTGACCATTCTAGTCGCTTCAATAGCGAGTGTGGTTCCTCGGTCCTGTTTTGCTCATTTGCCGACTTGTGGGGAAGGGTCTAATTTTTTGCTCCCCTTTTGTGGCAGGGAGCTTTTTGACTGGGGGCCGTTGGTTAGGCTCTGAGCTTTCCAGCTGTGGGGTGGGGCGGCAAGGTTGTTTGAGAGAGGATTGAATGATGCAGGGAGTCAATATCTGTAAACGTGGGCCATCCGGTTGAGGACAGCGCAATGAGGCATCAAATCCAGGACCCAGTAATTCAAGTTGTATTGGGCTGGTGTAACATTCTGCTGTGCTGTGCTATGGCACATTTTATATAAGTTTGTACCCCTTGTTGAAAGTAAACTCCAAATTTGTTGAAAATTTTTTTAACCATACTTTTTGTTTTTCGGTGGCATGTTTGTTATCTAGTTCCAGAAAAAGAAATTTGCAAAAAGTAAGCAGCCCATGATTTATTTTACTTGTCCTTTTTATTTCAGTTAATATTTTTGGATTCATCTTGGAATTCCAAGGCTACACTAGAAAGGTCAGCAGTACTTAAAGTACTTAAGCACTTAAAGTTGCTAAATCAACAGCTCTGGCTAGGAGGCATTGGAGGTTGCTGAGGGAAGTAGCAGAGGATTTGTGCAGGAGCTGAGTACAATCTTTGAATCCTTCTTTGATACAGGGATGGTGCCAGAGAATTGGAGAATTGCAAATGTTAGGGGATGGTTCAAGAGAAGGATAAACCCATCAACTGCAGGGCAGTCAGCTTATCTGTGGTGGGATATTTACTGAAAGTCAGTTACTGAAAGAATGAAGTCACAAAATTCCATGGTTGAAACAGAATAATTTTTGAGAATTACTGAAAAAAAGAGACATGTCTAAGCTTTTTTGTCTTGCTCTCCCAGAATACCAATATAAGGAGGAAAACAACAATTTACACTGCATGTGAAGAGAGTGCTGATTGGTTGGCAAGCGGCATTGCCATGGAGAATGGCCCACTGATGGTGACTGACAAGTTAACTGCCAAGCATTGTTTGAAATTTAAACCAGACGGCTTGACCTTGATTGGTCAAGACATTGCCCTGAGGAATGAGTCAGCGAATGGCTGTCACTTATTTTGTTTAGCTGAAACAGGCGCAATGTCTGCAAAGAACAAGGCCCAGTGTATTAGTATATGTAGCTGTCAGTACATGCAAATGAACCACATTACGAGCCTGATTGACGATCTTAAATCCGTTGTCAGTGTAATTCTTAGCGCACTGAGGGTTATTTAGCAAATGTTGTCCAATTGCGGAATCACATCTAATATTGGATTCTGTGTTTTGAGTTTTGCAAGCATGGGTTGGTTGGGTATGGTCCTATACCTTGCCCATTGTGAACAGTGGCTGGGACATGTTGTTTGATTTGATCTACCAGTCTTTGGGACGTAGAGCTACATTCCTAGTATCACTGGAATCCATGTACCACGTGTCATGAAAGTTTAATAATTCTCACAATATTATTGTGATTTATTGTAAAAGTAGGTTAAAAGTGGGGTTTGGATAGTTTCTCTGTGTCTGTTTGGGATTTAATTGAATTGGAGACAGCTGGTCTGGAGACGTTGACTCATCAAAAGTAGCTAGGTTTGAAATGCTAAATACGTAAACATGGCTGAAGTCTTAGAGTGTAAGGTGAGGAGAATTTAGATAAATCAGCAGTTTGAATTTCAGAGAGAAGCTGGGCCAAGCAGTGTGTTTATTTTTTCCTAAAGGTTACTGACAATACTAACACCATGAAAATATTTATATTGTGAGAAAGGTAAAGTTCCAAATATTTTTGGAACCAATGAAATTTATTTTAAAAGGGAGAAACATGTATAAAGGAAAATGAGGCCATGTGTTAGTGAAGGCATTGTAAGATCTAACAGAAGTGTGAAAAGCCTCCAGTATTTGTGCAGTAAGCTTGCTGTTTACAAAAACTGAAACTGGGAAAAACCACTTTGAATTCCACTGCCTGGATCTGTTTAAAATCTATTTGTTTTTACTGTTGCCTTAATGGGGGTGTAACTGGAACCCAGATTGATTAGGGGTTTTAGGAGCTATTATAGTAGTAATTTGTAGACCTATGTATGTGCTTGAAATCTTTTCTTTTGTTAATACATGTTTAGTTTTCTAAAAAATCTTTGAAGTCTTGTTGGACTCATTACTTCTGAATTCAGGGCACACATCTTGAAATATACTACAAATTGCAAAAACATTGTAACCGCGTGATCAAGTTTCTCTCGTGGATTTGATCTGCCTGACACACATATCTGCCGCATCATAACACCACATTACTCATTTGTGTGATGGTAGAACGTCTTTTTGGCTTGATGGCAACGTCCTGTTAGAGAAGAATATACCGCTCGGTTGCCTCTGCGTAGGAGCAGCGTGAAACAGCTAGCTTCACCTGTTGCTCAAATTTTTGAGATATTTTGCCCTTCCAGGGTAATCTGAGGTAGACTGGGCACTTTTCAGGGCCGAAAGTGATAAGCCTTAGGCCCATTCACGAGTTTGCGCGATATACAGCATGAAATGATCTGAACAGGGTTGCCATTGTCCTACAGGATGCCTTTCATGTGTCCCTATTTCGGCATCAAGCTTGCATGGTGAGCAAATGGCTCGGGCCCGATTTACAAGGTTGCTGATAAGATCAATGTTATAGCATGTGGAACTGTCAGAATCCCAACGTCCATATTGACCAGGTGAAGGTAGGTTACTCAAGTCAAACAAAGCAAACACTAAATACTGTCTTAGATATCCTACTGTACTCCAAAAACCCAGAATCCACATTAGTTCATCATGGATTAACAGGTAATTTGCTGCCGATGATAAATTGCATATTAAATGGCAGATGTAACTAAAGCTGATCTTATGAATTGGTTGAGCAGTCTGCTCAGCATGTGGGTCAATCTCAGGCACAAAGCCCTCGAAAATTCTGTCTTCTTCACGAAGATTTTCAGCTCCTTCTGTTCGAGGACTTAGCTGGATCCCCGGCCGACAGGAGCGCACATCCAACCCCAGTTCCATGGGCATGATCTTCACCGATAACGGCACACGTCTGCAGAACCTCTTCAACTCAGTCTGGATTGCGTAGATTCACAAATGTTATCTTCATGTAACAGAAAGAGCTGCAGCAACTGTGTATTTGATTTTGGTTTCCAACTCTCAGTCTCAGTTTCCTTTGCAACTGGGAAGGTCAGTTTCATTTCTCAGTTTCCCCTCTCAGTCTCCCCTCTCGGCCCTACCTTTCAATGAGGACCTGTCCCAAAAAATACAAGCTTTGCCAGCAGATTCCATCACACTACACTACTCCCCACCTATCCCTTGGGAAAAAGAAAACTTTACTGCAGTAAAGGTTTCGTCAAAACAGTTTAGAAATATAGCAAGTTCTTATTATCCTAAATATTTCAACAAATAGCTTATTACATTTTTTTCAGGTAACCTTTTCATATTTTAGTATTACACAAATTGTATTGACAACATTATAAGGGCTTAAATAAAGCAAATCTACTTAAGTGTAACAATTAGGATTAGCAGGATTGAAGCATCATAGAATTGTCTTAACTCAGAGTCTGTCTTCTTTCCCACCCTGCACCCTCTTCTTTAAACTCTGGATAGAGGATCAGCGATTACATTGTTTTCCCTGGCAACATGCTCAATTTTACGGTTGAAGGGCTGAAGCATCAAACTCTAGCAAAACAGCCAAAGATTCAAAAGAGGTTTTGTAGAATGGTTCCAGGGATGCAGGATTACAGTTACGTGGTTAGACTGGTGAAGGTGGTTCTTAGAGCAGAGAAGGCAAAAAGGAGATTTGATAAAGATATTTAAAGACCAGAAGGATTAAGAAAACAAAGTCTTGCATTTACTTTGTGCCTTTCATGACCTCAGGAAGTCCCAACACACTTTGCAGCCAGTGAAGTATTTTTGGAGTGATGCCATTTTTGTAATGTAGGAAGCATGACAGCCAATTTTCACACACAGTTCCACAAGCAGCAATATGATAATCACGAGCTAAATTTTTGGGGGATAAATATTGGCCAGGACACAGGGGAATAGCTCCCCTGCTCTTTGAAATAGTGCCGTGCAATCTTTTCGCCCACCTGAGAGGGCAGACAAGGCCTCGGTTTAACATCTTGCCCAAAAGACAGCACCTCTGACACTGCAGCACTCCATCAGCACTGCACTGGATTATCAACCTCGATCTTTTTTATGCTCAAGTCTCTGGAAAGGGACTTTAACCCACAACCTTCTCACTCAAGAGTTGGGGCCTACCAACTGAACTGTGGTTGACACCATGGTGTAGAATAAGTAAGGAGAACTGAATGGTCAATAACCAGATGACACGACATAATATTGATGGTGATTGACAAAAGAATCAGAGGCAACATGAGCAAAATGTTTTTATGTGAAGAGTGGTTTGGATTTAGAGTGCACTGCCTGACAGGGTTGTGGGTACAGATGTAGTAGCCTGCAATAGGAAACCGAATAAATGCTTGAAGGAGAAAAGATTGCATGGATTTGGGGAGAGAGAGAGAGTGGGATTTACTGGATTGGTCTTTGAAAGAGCCATGCAGACTCGATAGGCTGAATGGGCTCCTTTTGAGTTGTGCTCTTCTATGATAAAAACTATCGATAGTTTAAATACATGACGATCCTAATTTAGTTGTCATTGTATTTCAAGCGTTACTGGCTAACCATTTTCATTATGGATGGCTGCTACTCTACTTTTTCAGTCTTTTCTCCCCCAGCTTTTGTTTTATTAGAAGTGTGTATGTACATGATGATCAGTAAGGGAATCGTAAATCATAGAATAGTACAGCTCGGAAGGAGGCTATTTGGCCCATTGAGTCTGCATTGGCTTTTTCAAAGAGCAATTTAGTTAGCCCCACTCCCCTCCTCTTTCCCCTATAAACGTGCAATCTTTTTCTTCAAATATTTATCCATTTCCCTTTTGAATTCTGTTATTGATTCGGAATCCATCTGAACAAGGTGTAACTGTAATCCTTCATTCTGTTCTAGTCAATCTCTCCTGTACCCTCTTCAAAGTCTTCATGCTCTTCTTAAAGGGTAGTGCCCAAAATCAAACAATTAATACTCCAGCTGGGGCTGAACTAGTGCTTTGTATAGGTTTACCATAACTTCCTGGCTTTTGTGCTCATGTGTGCCTCTGTTTCTAAGCCCAGGGTCCCTTTCTTAACCAGTTTTGTTTCGTTAACCAGTCCTGCCTGTTAACTTCCAGTCGTTGCTTAGAAATGAAGACCGAAACCATGTCATAAAACTCTCCACCAAGAGAACTAGTCTCAGCTGTTATCCCTTTTATACAACCAACTGGGTACTTAGTTAAACAACCTAATAATTAACAATTGAATTTCTTTAACTGTTTCCTTCCCTTACACTGCCATCTTCCAAGATTTGTGCACAAATACACTTAGGTCTCTTTCTTTTATCCCCTTTAAAATTGTACCATTTAACATGTATTTTCATTCCTCATTCTTCCTACCGAAATCCATCATCTAATACTTTTCTGTATTGAATTTCCTCTGACGTGTCCGCCCATTCCATCAGCTTGTCTCTAACCTCTTGCAGTATATTACTATTTCCCTCACTCTACTACACTTCCAAATTTCATGTCATCTATGAATTTTGAAGTTGTGCCTTGTACCCACAAGTCCAAGTCATTAACGTATATTGAGGTTCACTGTATGGTAACCTCCCTGAAGGAGAAGGGGGAAAAAGGCGAGTGGACTTGCATTATTGTGCTGTTTTTCTGGAAACAATGAGTAGGCACCTTGGAAATAGTCTTGAAGACAGCACTAGATTTTCATCCAATCGGTTTTATTAGAAAATTCCGATTTCTGGGTTAAAATCAAAAATTTAAAATAACCCAAAAATTCTCATTTCCAAGTAACCTGCAGCCAAGGGTATTTTGCATCAGTGAATATTGTCTGCTTTTGAAGGTCATTGTCCTATTTGTTTTAGAACAGTTTCATAGTTTTGTCCTGGTGTTTTGACAGCTTTTTGAATGATTGAAATAGCCTCTTTTATGAATGCAGTTTTGGGGGCTTAACTATTGCTAAAATTTAATTTCTTCTAACATCTCGAACTTCATTTCACTGAATGTAGCCAGGCAATGACCATCCCCAACAAGAGAAAACCCAACAATCTCCCTTTGACATTCATTGGCATTACCATTGCTGAATCCCCCACTATCAACATCCTGGGTGTTGCCACTGATCAGAAATTGAACTGGACTAGTCATATGTGGCTACAAGGGCAGGTCAGAGGCTGGGAAATCTGTGGTGAGTAACTCACCTCCTGTCTCCCCAAAGCCTGTCCACCATCTACAAGGCATAAGTCAGGAGTGAGATGGAATGCTCCCCACTTGCCTGGATGAGTGCAACTCCCATAACACTCAAGAAGCTTGACACCATCCAGGACAAAGCAGCCCACTTGATTGGCATCCCATCCACCAGCTTCAACATCTACTCTCTCCATCACTGATGCACATTAGCAGCAGTGTGTACCATCTACAAGATACACTCCAGGAACTCATCAAAGCGTCTTTGACAGCACGCAGGACTGCTACCATCTAGTAGGACAAGGGCAGCAGTTGCACGGGAACATCACCACCTGCAAGTTCCCCTCCAAGCCACTCACCATCCTTCACTGTGGTTAGGTCAAGATTCTGGAGCTCTCTCCCTAACAGCACTGTGGGTGTTCCTATAACACATGAACTGCAGTGGTCCAAGAATGCAGCTCACCACCAACTTCTCAAGGGCAATTATGGATGGGCAACCAAACTGCTGGCCCAGCCAGTCATGCGCTAGTTCCGTGAATTAAAAAAAAGAATTCTTGCTCACCATTCTCTGCCTGTCCATGTACATTTTTTTGTAAAAAATACAACATGCCTTGTAGCTGCATGCAATTTTTTTGTGTCTGTCTCCCAGAGCCAGAATTTCAGTTCTGCACTTCAAACCCAGTACAGTAAGTGTTCATTTAAATTTATGCAATCGGTAAGAAGTTGGGAAGGAGGAGTAGAAGTGTATGTTCTGCCAAGTATAATTCCTTCACCTTGGAGCCTCTGCAAACTCCTTAGTCCTAATTTGGGGGCGGGGTGGGGGGGGGTGGGGTGGTGGTGGGAAGGGGAAGGGATTAACAAATTAACATTAGCTATATTTACCATTTGCAAATCTAGCCCTTTTTCATTGGATGATTCTTGAGAGAAGGCAGGGAAGGGCTGGGTACTGCTGCAAAAGTTCCTACTCACCTCGCTGTAAAACCATAACTATTGTTTTCAACTCCTGATCATTTTCTTCTGCCCCCTTTTTTTGATGAACAATACAAAGTTTTGCTGTATGGGGAACTGACATCTTCATCAATTTCACAGCAGGCTGCTTTAGTTTGCTTTCACTTGAGTGCCTTACAGGATTTTCTCTCATTGCTGTCTAGCTGGGTGAAAGTCTAGACACAGAGATGTAGGACTTACTGGGAAT
This sequence comes from Carcharodon carcharias, assembly GCF_017639515.1. NCBI lineage: Eukaryota > Metazoa > Chordata > Chondrichthyes > Lamniformes > Lamnidae > Carcharodon > Carcharodon carcharias. The sequence continues at coordinate 5,525,198 of NC_054482.1, read as the reverse complement.
TCACAATGCGATTATTGTGAATGTTAAGTAGGAGCAGCTTCCCCTGACGTACAGGCTCCTTGACCAAACTGCTGGTAAAAAGACTTTCCCTTTGTTCGTGAAGAGGAGCTAATCCGGGCTGATGCAGGCTGAGCAGTAAACCTTTTACAAAAAAAAATCCATGAGTGGAAGGTGAAAGGTCAGCAGTTTAACCCCTGACCAGAAAATAAGAGGGCAAGGGAGTTTCAAAATTGTGGAGAAGAACAAGAGAAGAAAGTACTCTTAAGGTCTACTCGCCTTGTCTCTCAAAGGCAGGTTAAACAGATGACTGACGGGAATGGTTACAAGAGTCTTAGTAAAACATGTATGATGTCAAAGTCTAAACGGGTTTTGTACTAATAAGCAAACTGCATTGTTTGGTTTGTGAGCATATTTTCCTTCACATAACAGACTGCAATGCAAGAGGACAAGACTGAACAACACTACAACAGTGCTGTTTCCACTAGTGAGCTATCGAAGACTGATTAGCTTCTGCTGCTGGAATCTATAGTGCAATGTTTACATGGACAATATTATCACTGAAAAGGGATAAAATGTGCGTGTTCTGAACAAAAACGTACCATTACATAATTCAGTGGAATATGGATTGTTAAATATGAATTCTTTTAACTTTCAGTAATGCGTATGAGTGGAATTGGAAGTTTTATAATCTTTTCAATTGCTTTTTTTTGAAGTCATTCTTCTGCAATGTTTGTTGCTATCTGGGCTTTGTCCTAGTCACGTAATGCTGCCAGTGAGGGTGTTGCACAGCTTTGAAAGAAGTCCATGTTAGCAAACCTTTCAGAGCATAGAAGCTGAAGAGCATATTTCCTCGTAGGACAAATGAGTTTTACTTGATTGAAGTTCACATAATGCTAGTATTCTTGCCATCTGGTTGTCCTTGAGAAAATGTTCTGTAAGACAAAAGAGTCTATCTTGTACACATGAAACCATCACCTTTAATGTTTCACTTACATGCATGCACTTGTATTTTAAATCTTAATTTAACTGCATATTCACTTGGTAAGATAAGAACTATTAACTTTTTGCATCAGCAAAAAGAGATTGAGATGTTTTGAAACCCTCATTTATCCAGACAATGGCATCTTGTGTGTAATGTTAGTGAGATGTAGTTTTTCTTATGATCATTTTTCTCCACAAACTTTCAATTCCTTCAGCCTTTCTGTGTGAAACACCTTTCCTAGCCAAGAAAACAGGCTGGAGATTTCTAAGCATTAAATGATGTTTATGTAGTCAGTGAATATGAGATGCGTGGGGAGCTCAGGGTGATTGGACCTCCTCTCCTTTCCCTGAGCCATGCTCTGCCTTGTGCCTGGAGTTGAGTAAACTAGGATAATGCTCTTTGGCTTGCGCTTTTTTAAAAACTCTCAGCTCTTGTCTAGGAATATATGATCCTTCAATGTTACTTTTGATTAGTTGAATTTTGGCTTTAATGTTTAATGGTTTATGAACTTGCATGCAAATTTGTTGGAAAATTATTTTGCTATGTTTAGTGTGCAAATTGCTTCTTAACATTTTTTTGTTGAGCTATGTTTTAGCTTGGGTTTTCCTTCCTTGTATATTTGTAGCAGTTGCTGGCGTATTTAAAAATATCAAGAACAAAAAAATTTCAAGACGAATATTTTCAAGCTGGAATAGGTTTATCAGACACCTTCTGCCTTGATTGTTTTTTTGGGTGTCATTTTGAATAAAACATTTTGATTTCCATAAAACAGTTCTTCCATTTTTGCTATGAAGCATATCCCAAAAGTGAACTACCAATTTTCGCCCACTAATTCAACAACTTAGATTTCATTGACTTCAATTCTAAAGCACTGCACTTCAGACATAGATGTAGAGGGAGCTCCTGAAACTACTGGAGTGGCAGAACACATGGTACATGTATGTAAATTATAAATGTATCTGTTGAGAGTTAGTATGTTCATTAATCATATCTTCAGAAATATGGAGTTGCAATTGGCAAGATGAGCCATCTATTTTTAATTGTTAAATTATTCTTGCGCAGGTAAGGTGCTGATGGTATTGGAAGTGCTAGCCAAAATCTAATGTTGAACAATGGTAAAAGATAGCTATCTTAAAACGCGATGCACTGCTGAAAGATCTCAGCTTTGAGCTAATATTTCATCCTGTGTTTGTCTGTCTGTGTGTATGTGTGTCTGTCTGTGTGTGTGTGCCTGTCTGTGTGTGTGTACGTCTTTGTATGTGTATATATGAATGAATTATATGTATGTGTGTATAATGTGAGATTTAAATAATCATAACTTTAAAAATGATTATAATACTTCATTGTTTTCTACACTGTCTGCATCAATGTTGAGATCAGAGTGTGCAGATATTGGCTCTCTGACAGTAATTCAGTTGAAGGATTCAGATGATATCCAAAAATGAAACTTGGGAATGATGAATGAGACTTGATGAAACAAACTCCAGTCAAAGTTGATTTTGAAACAATTAGACTGCTGCTAGAACATTTTAAAACAAAAGATAAATCATTGCTGTTTCAAGCTGCCATTTAGGATATTGCAAGATACTAGTATATTTTGATGGGGAAATAGAAGATTGTCAAATTTAATATGTAACTTCTTCTAAAATTCAATCATAATTTATTTTCAGATGGCCTGTCTGAAATTTTATAAATCTTGTTTCACTTTTCAACATTTGTGAAATAATTTTTGATCCAAACCTGTTTTTCTAATACATTTTACATTCATCAAGATGAGTGATTTTGAATCTGAGAAATTGAATGTTGTTTTTCTATTTCAGGCACCCGCCATCAGCATTAAGTATTTAAGGTCAAGTTAATCTACATTTCCCTGATGCAGTCTATCTGGTCTGAGCTCAGAAGAGCACTATTACCATTTTTCACTTTCCATACAAGCAATTTTATGGCATCTGTGAGATTTTTCTGTGTGCTTATGTAGGCTAAGAATTGGGTTCAGCCTACTCAAATGTTTTTTTGTTAGAATCCAAGCTGTAAACAAGGGGAAGCTTCATCTCAAGATTGTGTTGATTTCACACCCCGGGTACCAAAGGTGAAAGGCAATAATGTTCCTGCAGTTCTCATCTTAAAAGGTTAATGATGCCTCTCCCATTTTAATTTTTATCTAGGAATTGTGGAGTTAACTTTGAGATAAAGTGATGTGACTATAGGATATCAACAGTGTTCTAGGAAAATATCATTGAGTGTATTTTTGAATGTGTGGGCATTTGACATTTGATACAAATATGTGGAAACTGTAGTTGCTACTATGACACCGCTGGTTAACATTTGCTCTCAAGAGGCAACTTGTGTGCCATGTTCTACTGCTTTATACCGGCTTATAAATAATTGCAACTTATGCTTTGCGCCACAGGGAAGAAACATATGTATGGGATCTTTAGAGTTTAGTGGCAAAAGACAGATTAATTGTTGGAACACAGTGATATTTACTGCTGGCAACCTTTTTAACCAACCAAGTCCCCTTTTCTCTTTTCAAGCTTCAGTGTAGACTTTCACAGACAGGCATCAGAAGAACGTCAAAACATTGATTTTCAGTCAGTCTGTATCTTCGGAGCTTGTCATGGACCTATCAAAGCTCAACATCTGTGGTGCTGCAGTCTTTTTGTTGAAGGTTACTTGCTTTCCAAACCCTGGGGACTGGCAACCCTCTCACCAGAGATGGTTTGATTACTGTGATCACCCACAGCTTCTGAGGGGTGTGAATAAAAGAAATTGCTTTTACTGCCAAGGTGTTTTCAATTCAATTCTCACTCATTAGTCCTCTTTGGTAAAATTCAGAACTGCAAGATAAATTCTAAGGCATTTTCATGAAAAGTCAATCACTTTTAGAAACCGAGGCTACATTTTAAAGCGGACTGTGGAGTTGATTTCAACTTAACCTGAAATGGTGTCTATTTGCAACTTTATAAAGGAGTTCTCTAGCCTGAAATCACGTTTTTTTTTAATCTTCTGGTCTGTTCGCCTTAAGTGTATGCTAGATAGGATTCAGCCTGTGGATAACCAGGGAACTGCAGTACACTTCATTTACCACAGCATCAAATCTCTTTTCAACTCAGAGCCTTGGCTCCTATGGATTTGCTTACTCAGTGGGCCGTCCTTCAAATGCAACTCATCGCTGCTTTTCTAATGGTTCAAATCACCCCAGTCTTAAGGAAAGGCATTTCAGTAGCCATTTGGTTAAATTGATCTTTTCATTCACCTCTGGCAATCTCCTTCACCTTGAAGAAGATTTCTTGTAACTGATGACTTTCATTTTGATTTTGGTTTTGAGGACCCAATGTGGAAGTCCTTTTTGAAATGTTATTTTATTTAATGCAAAAGGGCCCTATCAGACATTTTCATCTTCCTCATCTTTGGTGTACTGTTGTGAAGTCGGGTTTTGTGCAACTAGGTCATTTCATTACTCTAAGCAAAATACTGCGGATGCTGGAAATCTGAAACAAAAACAAAGATAGCTGGAAAAACACAGCAGGTCTGCTGAGGTCTCCTCTATAAAGGAGTTCTCTAGCCTGAAATCACATTTTTTTTAAATCTTCTGGTCTGTTCTGAGTTTTTCCAGCTCTTTTTGTTTTTGTTTCATTACTTGTTTGATGCTGTGTATCTCTAATGGTCACAAATGAGACATCACCAGCCTAGACGGTGAATAATTGGTCGTCTTGGTCTTGGTCGTCCATGATGGGAGAATCTATCATCTGTAATGTCATCGTTTCAGGGGGAAAAAACGCAAGTTTTAAATTACTGATGGAAAAGCAGAAATAGTAAACAGTGATCCAACTAAAAAGCTGTTGTTGCAGATACACTCAATAGACATCATTTGTTTCAAGTAATGTATCCAGACTCATCAAAAATTTATTTGGGCCACCTACCCCTCTAATTTTATAAAAACATTGGTTAAGCAAAAGGAAGTCACATATCTTTGCCTATTCATTTAGCGCACACAGCTGCACACACAAAGCATATTTGAAATGTCTTAACTGGTTAATTGCTGATTTTGGGAATTGGTACCAAATGCAGTATTGCTGCAGCCAAGATGGCCAACACTTGACCTGTGAGATATGTGGACTACATGTTGAGCATGGCACGGACACATTTTCCACAAATTAATCTGCCAGCCAAACCCAAATTCATATCGCATCTCCTCTTTGAAGTGGAAACCACACAATATGTGGGATACCTGTGTTGGGTAGGGTTTGCAATATGGGATCTTAGACAACATCAAAATCGCTGGATTTGCAACTTAAAAAATCTTGGAAATGTGTAAGTGAAGTGGCAGAAGAGTCAAATTATCCAGTTGTGTGAAATGACATATTGCCTGTGTCATTTGTCCTAAGGGTTGGCTGCATGTTCACTTCATTTAGATTAAGACATGAATGAAGAGAAGCACAAATGCAGGAGGGAAGAGACCAGAACTGTAGAGAACAGCAGGTGGAGAGAGATGTGGATAAAGGCAAGAAGAGAGTAAGATGAACCAGAATGATAATGAATAATAAAGAGAATGGAATGAGGCATGGAATAATGTGTGAAATGAACCAACATAATGGTTTCTTTAGAGAAAACTACCAGTGAAGGACAGGGTGTGAGAGTGACCAGAGTTTGAAAGCCAATACAATTGAGTATGAGCAGTACTTCGAGTAGTGTTGAATATAACTCGGGCTTTAGAAGCAGAAAAAGAAAGATTAACTGAGCAATTCTTGTCAGATTGCACTGTAATGTTAGAAGCTTTGACAGGGTCTGATAATGAGTCAAAAAGATAGTAAACATTAAGAAAAAAGACTTGCATTAATGTAACATCTTTCACAACCTCAGTATGTCTCAACATGCTTAAGGGAGAAGGAACAGAGATCCTGACAGCAGTTTAGCTGTCTCAGTAAATTTCAATCGTGATCCATACCCGAGAGTGAATCCCTGTCTCACCACTGGTTATCCAGGGTTTCAAACTTCAGTCCTACCTGCCCAATCCATTTGCACACAATGATCTACAGCATCTCCATGATTTGCAGTGTTTCCTGCATTTCAGGTGCAAACCTTAAATGTTTAGTTTTAGTATTTTATGATAACTATAACATTTGCTTCATTTTTGATAATGTACGCATGTATGTATAAAATAATGAAATATGGGACAGTAATATAGGTAATTTTTGTCTTTAAAACTGCTGAAGTAACTGTTTACTTGGGAAAGTTGGAGCAGTGTATTTTCAGAAACTTGAAATGTGTGATAAAATTGACAGAAACAAAGTGACATGTCAAAGCTTTGGGGAAATGTCATCAGTTTCTTTTTGACTTGAAGTACTTCCCACTTTTAAACCTTGAACAGTCTAACTGCAGGAACAATGTTCTTCAAGTTGTCTATGTGAAATGCCACGAGTATTCAGCTTGTTATGGTCAACAATAGTACTGGAATCAGATCTATTGATCTAAATGTCACATAGTTCCAGTGATAGTGTGACAGACTAAAAGCATGAAATGCAAATTTTCCAGCAAGACTTTACTGGGATAATGCGCGACTCATATTTGCCCAGCTGTGATTTCGCTCAGCCTCTTCCCCACACTGCTTTACTTGGTCATACCAAGATTTTATTTATAGTTGAAAGATTTAATGGAAGCAGTTGAAAGTATGGAAATGGCTTCCACATACAATTCATAGATTTGTTAAAACATCTTGTATTGAAGTCTTCAGTGTGTGCAATATTGTTTCAAAGCTAGAAAGTTATGCTTATACTGTAAACCATGTATTTTGGGCAGCCGACACAGAGTATATAGCTGCATTGTTAAGGTAATGGTTTGCTGATGATAAATTTAAGTTTTCCCACTGACCATAATTAGGTTGTAGAGCTGTGAATACCTGTGTTCTTACCACTTAGCACCAAGAGCCTATGAAAATGGGGCATCATATATGCCCATGTTCTCTCCAGCCAGGGCAGTGGTGGCTAAACACTTGCACATATTATAGTTAGTTATGTTGCTCGTCATACTTTTTATGTCTTCAGTAAATGAGTTCGTTGGCCAATTGAACTCTAACTGCACGCCTTCCTATGTTCTCCTCAGTTGCTGCTTGCAATCAATAACGGGGAGAGACTGACGTAAGAATAAACAGTGATGGTTTATTGAGACATGGGGAAGAGCACCAGATCATATGTGCTCACTCAGAAACCTCCAGAACTAGACTCACAGTTCCCAGTTGCTCGCGCTGTAGTGATTCATCAGTGCTGTCACATGATCAGTACACTTGCATTCTCTTAAAGGGACAGGGTGCCTCACTTTACCGCATCCCTCCTCTACTTAAAATTACAGCTAACAAGCTTAAAACACGTTAACTATTTACATATCAAGTCTCTCAGGAGGCCTTCTTTGACAGGTTGAGCGTTGTAGCCCAACAACCTCGGCTGGTGTTTTGGAGACCACCTTTTCAGGGGCTGTTGCCCACCATGTCCCTCAGTGGATGATTTCACCATCTTCCGGGTGTAGTCATGTTCAGTCCTGTTGCCCCTCCCTTCCAAGCTGAAACAGATAAAAGGCAACAAGCGCAAAGCAATACAGTGATGAGCTACATGATGTGTGACAGGAAAGAGGAAAAGGAAAAAAAATCTTTCTGTTTTTCTTTCTGAGGACTGTCAATAATTTCTTTCTTTCTTCCTGTGTGTCCTTTTCTTGGTTGGTCTGACCCGTATCTCTGTCTTCTCTTTAATTTCACTGTTGGCTGAACTAGACTCAGGTGCAAGCTGAATGTGAATGAACTCAGGAGTTGAGTTTCCGACAGCTCTTCTGAGCAGTCAGGGCCTCTAGCTTTAAAACTTCAGGCCTCTTACGCAGCTGCTGTTTCAGCTCTTCCAATTCTTTCCTATTCTCATTAATAGTTTCCTGGAGAATCGCATATTGTTGCCCCTTCTCAGCTAATTCGTTCCTTAACTCAGCCAGAGATGGGCTTAACTCTTCCTTTTCTTCTTCATATCTTTATTGTGGCACAGATTGGGAGCTGATTGAATTTTGTAGCGAATGAAAATCTTCAATAGATTTGCCATTTCCTTTCGAAGGATGCTGATTTCAGCTTGAACTCTGTCCTGGTGTAACACTTCTACAGGTTTCTCACGTTGGCTCTTTGCATACTCTTTTTTTCTTGCAGCAACACTTCTGGTTTCGAATTGGGAACTTAGTGGGCCCTCAAGATTTATCTCTCCCAGCCAGTTCCTTCCGAGGAGGCTTGGTCCCCTGCCTGACATTACAAATAGGGGTAATTTTGCAGACTGTACCTCGTACTGCACCTTGACTTGACATACCCTTTTCACGTCTATTTCTTTGCCCGTGTATGTCCTCAGCTTTGTGTCTGAAACTTCTAACTTCAAAGGATGAGTTCCTTTACTCAGATATTTAAATGTGTGCTCTCCAATGATGGACATCGACGCTCCTATGTCAACTTCCATCTTAATGGGTTGTCCGTTGATCATTATGGCTACTTGGATTGGCTCAGTTCTACCCACTTTGAGGTTATATAACAAATGGATGCCTGATTCTATTTCACAGAATCAGAATCACAGAATCACAGTGCAGAAGAGGCCCTTCGGCCCATCGAGTCTGCACCGAAACGTGAGAAACACCTGACCTACCCACCTAACCCCATTTACCAGCACTTGGCCCATAGACTTGAATGTTATGATGTGCCAAGTGCTCATCCAGGTACTTTTTAAAGGATGTGAAGCAACCCACCTCCACCACTCTCCCAGGCAGCGCATTCCAGACCGTCACCACCCTCTGGGTAAAAAAAGTTTTTCCTCACACCCCCCTAAACCTCCTGCCCCTCACCTTGAACTTGTCCCTCATAACTGACCCTTCAACTAAGCTGCTCCCTATCCATGCCCCTCATAATCTCGTACACCTCGATCAGGTCGCCCCTCAGTCTTCTCTGCTCCAACGGAAACAACCCAAGTCTGTCCAACCTCTCTCCATAACTTAAATGTTTCATCACAGGCAACATCCTGATGAATCTCCTCTGCACCCCCTCCAATGCAATCACATCCTTCCTATAATGTGGTGACCAGAGCTGCACACAGTACTCCAGCTGTGGCCTCACCAAGATTCTATACAACTCCAACATGACCTCCCTACTTTTGTAATCTATGCCTTGATTGATAAAGGCAAGTGTCCCATATGCCTTTTTCACCACCCCACTAACATGTCCCTCTGCCTTCAGAGATCTATGGACACACACGCCAAGGTCCCTTTGTTCCTCAGAACGTCCTAGTATCATGCCGTTCAGTGAATACTTCCTTGCCAAATTACTCCTTCCAAATTGTATCACCTCACACTTTTCAGGGTTAAATTCCATCTGCCACTTATCTGCCCATTTGACCATCCCGTCTATATCTTCCTGTAGCCCAAGACACTCAACCTCCCTCGGCCAATCTTTGTGTCATCTGCAAACTTACTAATCCTACACCCCACATTGTCATCTATGCCGTTTATATAAATGACGAACAATAGGGGACTCAGCACAGATCCCTGTGGTACACCACTGGACACTGGCTTACAGTCACTGAAGCAGCCTTCTGTCCCCACCCTCTGTCTCCTACAACTAAGTCAATTTTGAATCCACCTTATCAAATTACCCTGTATCCCATGGGCATTTGCCTTCTTTATAAGTCTGCCATGTGGGACCTTGTAAAAGGCTTTGCTGAAATCCATATAAACTACATCAACTGCACTACCCTCATCTACACACCTGGTTACCTCCTCAAAGAATTCAGTCAAATTTGTTAGGCATGACCTCCCTCTGACAAAGCTGTGCTGACTATCCCTGATCAAACCTTGCCTCTCCAAGTGGAGATTGATTCTCTCCTTCAGAATTTTCTCCAATAGTTTCCCTACCACTGACGTGAGACTCACTGATCTGTAGTTCCCTGGCTTACCTCTACAATCCTTCTTAAATAGCGGAACCACATTAGCCGTTCTCCAGTCCTCTTGTACCTGCCCCTTGGCCAGAGTTGAATTAAAAAATTGGGTCAGAGCCCCTGTGATCTCCCCCCTCAGCAGTCTGGGACACAAATCATCTGGACCTGGAGGTTTGTCCATTTTTAAGCCTGCCAACACCTCCAATACCTTGTCACTCCCTATATCAATTTGCTCAAGAACCTCGCAGTCTCTCTCTCCGAGTTCCATACCGTCATCCTCATTCTCTTGGGTGCAGACAGATGTGCAGTATTCGTTCAACACTCTACCGATGTCCTCTGGCTCCACCCATAGATTGCCCCCTTGTCCCTAATGGGCCCTTACCCTTCCCTGGTTATCCTCTTCCCATTGATATACTTATAGAATATCTTGGGATTTTCCCTACTTTTAACAGCCAGAGTTTTCTCATATCCCCTCTTTGCTCTTCGAATTGCTTTCTTAAGCTCCACCCTGCACTTTCTGTACTCCACTAATGCCTCCGCTGATTTGCTCCCCTTGTACCTGCTAAAAGCCTCTCTTTTCCTTCTCCTCGTACCCTGAATACCTCTGTCCATCCATGGTTCTCTGGACTTGTTACTCCTTCCTATCACCCTATAGGGAACATCTGGCTCTTCTATGAGGCATAGTTCATGATTTTTTATTCTGCCTTTATAGTGTTGTTTTCTCTGCCTTACGTGGCCATAGTGGTGGCAGAAAAAGCACTTGTTTGAATTGTCGTTCGCTCACTGGAGGCCTGGGTGTATTCCTCTGATTCACTTTGTGGGTTTTCACTGCAGTACCAATGTTTCTCAATGGTCTGGAGCTGGAGAGCGATTCCCGCCTTTCCATGGAGTCCGAAGTTTTCATGCTTTTTGTTGCCGGATTGTCCCGCTTGACAGATGGACGGCGCCATTTTGTGTATCTTTTATAACTTCGGAATTTCTAACAGCACTCTCCATCGCGATAGCTAATTCTAATGCCTTATTGAAGCCGAACTAGGTTCGTCTAGCAAACGCCTTTGGATTGTATCATCTCCAATCCTATAGATCAGCCATTCTCTCAACATATCACTAATGGATGTTCCAAATTCACAACGCTCAGTTAAGGCCTTTAAAACTGCCACATAGTCAGCTATTGTCTCTCTGGAAGCCTGTTCCTTGAATCGTACTTGAAGCGCTGCACAGTAACTGAGGGCTTTGGTCTCAGGTGCTGTGTACAATTTTTATTAACTTGTTGAAAGCCTTCGAGTCTGGGATGCTAGGTGACGTGAGACTGTGGATCAGCCCTGTACGTTTTGCTCGCACATGAGAACAAAAGAAAATCACCCTCTTCCTATATTCCCCAGCGATGTCGTTAGCAGCAAAAAAGAACACTCGGTGTTCGACATACTGAAGCCAGTCATCTGAAATGTATCGACATGCCCTAACTACGGCATTGTGGACGACTGCAAGGGGACAGCACTTCCGATAGGCTTTCCATGTAATGATGAATTGAGGTATTTGGCTTACCGCGGAGTTACGCTCTCTCTGGGGTCTCTTATAATTTTCTGTACATTGCCATTTTTCATGTATTTACCCTTTTAAATGTATTGCCACTTTAAGAGCAATCACCATTTTCTTAAAACTCTGTCTCTGCTGGGTTTCGCGCTCTTTTCAAGTTTTGGCAGGATCCCCGCAATCACAATCCTACAGGGTTTTTAATAAATTTTTAAATTACAGCACATCTTTCTCCTCCAATTGCAGGCTGTTGCCTATTTTATAAGTTAAGTACAGATGCTCTTTCCAATGCTTTGCTCACCTGTCTTGAAATTTATTTTCTTTTGTTCTTCATCCTCGTTATCACTTTTATGCCTTGGGTAAATGAGTTCGTTGGCCAACCAAACTCTAACTGTGCACCTTCCTATGTTCTCCTCAATTGCTGCTTGCAATCGATAACGGGGAGAGACTGATATAAGAATAAACATGATGGTTTATTGAGACATAGGTTGGGCACCAGATCATACATGGTCACTCAGAAACCTCCAGAACTAGACTTACAGCGCAGGCAACTGGGAACTGTACAGAGATTCATCAGTGCTGCCACATGATCAGTACACTTGCATTCTCTTAAAGGGACAGGGCACCTCACTTTACCACAGTACTGCTAAATGAGTTCTTGGTATTTGCAATCAGCCAGGTGGCAGGTCTACCCTATTGCTGTCAGCTCTCTAATTCCTAGAATAGCGATTATCGGAGTGGGAGAAACACAAGTGTGGTGTCTTCAGGACAGTCCTGTTAAAAATAGAGGCTTAGAGGTTTACAGCACAGAAGGAGGCATTTGGTCCATCGCGTTGTACAGGTCTTGTGCACACTGCAGCAGCCTGAAGCTAATCCCATTGTTCCGTGTTCTCCTTTATAGGCCTATATTTTCCTCTTTGAAATACTTGTCCAGTTTTCCTTTACCACTGTTTCCCAAACTATTTTCCAACATGAGCCATTTTTATACCTGAAAATTAACGTGACCCCAGAAGCCAGCAAAAACAAAACGGCAAGAAAGCAGCATAGGAACATTCAATGTATAATTACTAAAGTTTGCATGTTATAAATCAACATTTAGTAACATCTAAATATGAAAAACTGTTGTAAAAATACTAAGAACTCCTGTAGGCTTGAGCCAAGCTCTGCATATTCTCTGGTGATAGAAGATTCAGTGAAGCTCCCCTCTGCCCTCTACCCCCACATTTTAGTTAGCCCCTCTCTTTTTTACCTCCCACTCCCTCTCCCCCTTTTGCTAGCCTGGATTAAGGAGCCTTTCCAACAGGCAAACAGGAGGAAAAACAGTTTGAAGCAGCTACCTTCCTGGTTCAGCTGCATGATCCTGTTTTACCCATGGCTAATAGCGACTCAGTTGTACTTGTGGGCCTCTAGCTGCACCACTTGAACTCACTGCTGGAAGTTTTTCTGAAGTTAAAGAGCACTTTGTGCTCACTGTCCGCCCCATGCTGTTTGGCGGAATTGACCCAGTGGGACCAGGGCTCTTCCATCAGCATCTCCTCTCCACAGTCACCATTGCTACTTGGAGGAGGAGCAGCTTAGGACCTCAAATGTGATCTCTGCAGCCCCATTGGGAGTTGTGACCCAGAGTTTGGGAACCTCTGCATTAACAGATGTAATGGTCTCCACCCCAAATACTTACTGTGAGAATGCGTTCCATTCTTCAGAACCCTTTATCATCATTCCTTGTGACACTGACTTACCAACCAGAAGCAATAGTCTTATTTTATTAAAGACCTTCATGTTTAAATTTTTAAAAAAAATTTAAATCCCCTTGTAGCCTATTTACTCCAGCGAAAATAACCCCAGTGACTCAAATCTTCCCTCTTTAACTTGTGTCTTTACTGACTAAATGCCACAGAACTGAAAATGCTAACTCTATTTCTCTCTCCATTTGCCTGACCTGCATTTATTTCTATTTATATTGTCTCTTAACTTGTTTCCCGTTCGAGGCATCATTGGAGTGAATCTGTGCTGCCCATGCGTTTATGGCTTTACAATGTTTTCTAAAATACAGTTGAGCATTTCACTTCCATTTGGAGGTCTTTGCACAGAGCTCTCTGGGTGTGTGCTCTGAATATATGGGTATATTTCCCCTTGGTGTATTTTGAGTGGTGTAAGGAGGATAGTGTTGCATGGTTAACTATTGCAAAATTACAGCCGGTGCCATACTGGTAGGTGGAGCATAACCAAACTGAAAGAGCAATTCTCCACTCTGCAACTGTCAGGTGTGCATTTTACATCTACCTGTTACAGAAATTTAAATGATCACTTTCCCTAATTTCTAAGTGTAGAAAAAATGTGGTTTGAGGGTTACATGTTTCAAGTTGAGGGGTGTGAGAGATGGCACACAGAAAATTTGCACCCACAGTTTAAATCAAGCACAATCAGCTCAGAAGTGGAACAAATCGGAAATACATAAAGCTTCTTGCACTGTGCTTTGAGCAAGCAAGGAACAAACTTTACTGTGCCCACCTGACATTTCCACTGCCCATGCCAGCCATTCTTGGGAGGAAAAAGAGATTCCATTGTGTGCTATGTGGGAAAATATTGTGAGCCCATTTGTGAAGATTAGGTTTATTATTTTGTTATGCTTAACACAAGGACATGTCTTCACTATTTCCACCACCCCCCCACTTCTCTGTCCCTCTGGCCTTGTCTGAGTGGATAGCACATTTCACTTGTGCATTTTATGCTGTGGGCAAATTCCTGCTGGAAACTGAACTGACCAAATGCATTTTGCTTCTCGATGTTGATGAGAGCCTTTTTTTTTTGCGGCAGGCTATGCCCATTACTGTGGGGGACTGCATCAGGATAATATTCAAGCTCATTTTCCCATTCACTATTAAAGTGGAGGTCAATGGCTTCCCCAAACACTCAGTCACGTTATGATCATTACTACCTTAGTGTAAAGGGGTGAGCGAACACCGAAAAAGAAATACTGTCTAATTTTACAAAAGAGCAAAGGTTCTGAAATCAAAAAGAATGGTGGTGAAATCTGAATCCAAAGACGAAACCAAATTCAAGGCGAGACTATTGACTGAGGAGCAAGGGCATTCTCGGTAGGATTTAAGACTCTGCTGGGTGTTACAGATGCATTTTGAAAGCCATGATGCTTTTATAGATTTTAAATTTATTAAGACATCTTTTTGTTTGTTCCATCTATTTTCCATAGTAAAAATTCTCTTTCTGCATGTTTGTGGCTGAAGATAAATGCATTGCTTGTTCTTTAATGACTGCCCTCTGTAGCCAGCTACTACTAGGAGATGCCAAGGACTGACCTGGCATGATTGTCCCTTCTTGTTTTCTCTTAGTTGCTCTGTCAGCTAGGTTCAGCAATGTACGGTGTGGGACTTGAACCTGTATGTTTGCTCACCCTACCACCTCATTGCTGTAATGGTACAGTATTTATAGTTTGCGCTTCAAGGTATACAAAATACAAGGAAAAGGATCTTTAAGGATTGCCAAAGATTGAAAATGCTTTGTTGGAGAGTCTAGAACGAGATGCATAGTCTCAAGTTTAGGGGTTGGCCATTTAGGACTGAAATGAGGAGAAGTTGTTTCACACAGGGTTGTGAAACTTCAGAATTCTCTGTCCAGATAGTTGTGAATGCTCAGTCACTGAGCATGTTCAAGGCTGATATTGATAAATTTTTATATTCTGAGTGAATCGAGGGATATGAGGATTGGGTGGGAAAATGGAGTTGAGGTAAAAGACTTAGCCATGTTCTTACTGAATGGTGGAGCAGGGCTGTATGGTCCTACTTATCTCATTGGGTGTCGGCTGTAGCTCATTTAGCATCACTCTTGCCTCGGAGTCAGAAGGTTGTGGGTTGAAGTTCCACTTCACAAAAAGCACTCCAGTGCTGCATTATTGGAGGCACCGTCTCTTGGTTGGGTCATTAAACCTCGGTTTCATCAGCCTTCTCATGGATGAAAAGGATCCACAACACAATTCGATGAGGAGCCGGGGAGTTTCCCTGGTGTCCTGGCCAATGTTTTACCCTTGATTGACATCACAAAAACAGATTATCCGGTTGTTATCACATTGCAGCTTCTCTGGTTATGCCACATTTACATTTTGGGACAGATTTTGAAGCAGAAACGATGAGACTCTGTATTCATGATCTTAAAAATTGGCACTTACTGTCTCTTAAAGTGAAGTTTCAGACTATGCACCTTCTTTCCCAGCCCCATGTAGTACAGGAGGAGGAGATGCCCTACAACTCCAGATCCACGAGTAAGAACAGAATATGACATGGTGTCGATTGTCAGCCCAGCTTTAGGTTATGGCACTGAACTACCAGCTGGGGAAAGACCACCTCTGGAGATTGATCTTCATGACATTGGAGTCTTGGGTGCTGCTGTGTTTATGTGACTAGAATCATGGTCTCTGGCCGTACGATAATAAAACAATGCAAAAGTAACAAGTTATCCTTATAACATCTTGAAAGCTAAAATGGCAGCCTTATTCCCTTTTGACACTTTGATATGCATATCTGTGGTTTATACTTGTGACAAAAGATACACTTCACTTTACCTCAATGCTCCATTTCTAAGTATTTTCATATAAACTGCAAATGTCAGGGTGAATGGAGTATTTTGAAACTTAATATATTGGCCTGAGCTGTTTCACTTTCAGATTCCCATCCTTTCACCCATATAATCAGATAAAGGTGACCAAACACTGACAAACCTGTGGGGGCAGGGTGGGGGTGGGCTGCATACAACAGTTAATCTCCAAAAAGAAGAATATTTATTCATTCTCTTAAAATGAAGCCCATTAAGTTCTGTAATTGGATTATAATGTGCATTTCTTCAGTCTCCTGTGTTGCTTTGTCAATTGATATGTTGATAGTGGAGTCAGGATTCCTCTTCATTTGCAACTTAGAGCATGAAGAAAGCATTCAGATTAAGGTAATGGCAAATTTTAACTTTTTAAATCGGGCAACTCCAAACCCCTGCATTTTAATTTGAAATGTATTTTATAATTTGCTTTTTGTGTTGCACAAATGACAGAAGGTCACAATGATCATTACTGTTGTAGTAAGTGAGCGCTTTTGCTTTGTCCTAAGTACTCTTCACATACTGCTGCAGATAAATTACAGGCTTAACTATGACTGTGTGGTGCAGATTAATCCCGATGAATACTTAACTGTTTGCTTGATTGAATCA
Source organism: Carcharodon carcharias (assembly GCF_017639515.1). NCBI lineage: Eukaryota > Metazoa > Chordata > Chondrichthyes > Lamniformes > Lamnidae > Carcharodon > Carcharodon carcharias. The sequence goes on along the minus strand of NC_054482.1, from coordinate 5,508,533 downwards.
TAATGGGCAATTTGTACCATAGCTAATTTTATTAATGTGGCTGCTTAAAATACTTTGAAATTTATAAATTCAAAGTACAGCATAAATAATATGGCACACAACATAAGGCAAGTGAGCCAAGTGCATTGTTAACCCATCAGCACGTCCTCTACCTGTAATCTACAGCACCCAAAAGGAGAGAGAATAGGAGAATCATGGCTGTTAAGAAAGGACTAGGTTAAACAGTTAAAGAAAAAAACATTCACATTTTTTGCCAGTTGACTCAGCTACTTTGGCAGGTCTCATGGGTTATTTGACAATTATATCCAGCAAATTGAGAGCAGAGGAAATAATCAAGATGATGGGGATGACAAATCAGATTTTTCAAGGATCACTAATGCTCTTTGGGTCTTTACTAGAACTTCACAAAAAGGCTTCCACTTTTCATGTGTCTACATGTCTCTTCCCTACAATTTTTTCATTCCTCATTTGAAGGAAGTGACTCAGGATGAGATATAGATTCCTTGGACTCGGGCAGCTCTTTGCTGCCTCAGCCACATAGCTATTCTTCACATCTAAGCCAAGACAGAGCATGCTGGTTTTTTATTGACAAGGAAAGTTATTACACCCTATTGCCCTCGCCTATTTTCTGATCATCTCATTCAAATTTTCCGGTAGACAGTCTCAAAGTGTCCAGCTGTTAAAACTGGGCTACTTTTTCTCGGTTTCTCCAACTCAGAGGCAAAAGCCGTTGATTAGGAAGGCCGACATATGCATGAGCAACTAATTTAGCTAGGATCAGGGCTCACGCCAGGGGAGAAGACTTTAAATGAAATAGTGGTGTGGAGGGGTCACATGAGGGGAGATTTGGGAAGTTCAAGAGAAAGAACAAGGCAAGAGAGTGCAGAGTAGCACTGTGGGTAATGATAACCAGAGTGTGACAGAGTGTACACACGAGTGCATCAGCAAATAGGGTTTGAGTAGTTTACCAAAAAATGGTAAAAAGGCAGAATTAAGGCTCTTTATCCGAATGCACACAGCATTGGTAACAAGGTGGATGAATTGATGGCACAAATAGAAATAAATGAGTATGATATGGTAGCCAATACAAAGACATGGTTGCAAAGAGACCACGGCCGTGACCCGAATATTCAAGAATACTTGACGTTTCTGAAGAACAGGAAGAAAGGAAAAAGAAATAGAATAGCTCTGTTAGGAAAGGATAAAATCAGTACAGTAAAAATTATCTTGATTTTGAGGACCAAAATGAAGAATCAGTTTGGGTGGAGATGGGAAGAAATAGGAAAGAAGTCACTTTTGGGCCCCCTGACAATTGCTGCACTGTAGGATACAGTACATATCAAGAAACAATGTAATAATTGTGGAAGATTTTAATCTACGTGGAGATTGGACAAATCAAATTGGCCAAAGTAGCTTGGAGGATGAGCTTATAGAATGTATTCAGAACAGTTTTATACAACTAGAACTAACCAGAAAATGGGCTATTTTAGACCTGGTAATATGTAGTAAGATAGGATTAATAAATGGCCTCATAGTAAAAGATACTCTACATAACAGTGATCATAACATTCACATTCAGTTTAAGGGTGAGAAATTTGGGCCTAAAACTAGTGTTAAATTAAATAAAGGCAATTACAATGGTATGAAAACAGAGTTGCCTAAAGTGAAATGGGAAAATAGGTTAATAGCTATGATGGTAGAGAAACAGTAGCAGCAATTTAAGGAGCTACTTCATAACTCTCAACAAAGTACATTCCATTGAGAAGTGAAGACTCTACGAGAAAGATGCACCATTTGGGGCTAAGTAAGGACTTAAAGATGGTATCATATTGAAAGAAAGGATGTAAAATACCGCAAATATTAATGGCAGGCTAGAAGATTGGGAAAATTTTAGAAACCAGAAAAGGGTAACTCAAAAGAATAATGGAGAGGAATTGGAGTATTAGAGAAAATTAGCAAAAAAAAAGTTAAAAGAGACGTAAAAGCTTCTACAATTTTATTTTAAAAAATGAAAGAATAGCTAAAGTGAGCATTGGTCCTTTAGATGGTGAGATTGGCAATTAATAATGCAAAATAAGGAAATGGCAGACATTGGCTTTGGACAAGTATTTTTGTCTATCTTCACAATAGAAGACACAAACGCATCTCAAGAATAGTAGAAAAGCAGGGGACAGAAGGGAGAGAGGAACTTGAAACAATCACAATCATCAGAAAAAATGTCCTTGGAAAACTAACGGCAGCAAAGGCTGACAACTCCCTTGGACCTGATGGCCTGTATCTTAGGGTCTGAAACGACATGGCTGCAGAGATAGTGGATGTATTTGGTTGTAATCTTCCACCGTTCCCTCGATTCTGCAAAGTTCCCAGCAAATCATAATGCTGAAGGTAACATCGCTATTCTGGAAAGGAGCAAGATAGAAAGCAGGAACTTATACGCTAGTTAGTCTAACATCTGTCATTGAGAAAATGCTAGAATCCATTATTAAGGAGGTCGAAGCAGGACATTTAGAAAATCATAATGCAATCTTGAAGAGTCAACATGGTTTTGTGAATGGGAAATTGTGTTGACATATTTATTACAGAGCTTTTAAGGCTGTAACTAGCAGGGTGGATAAGGGGAACCAGTAGATGTAGTGTACTTGGATTCCAATGAGTTGCCGCATAAAAAATTACTGCACAAGATAAGAGCTCAAGGTGTTAGAGATGATATATTTGCATAGTCAGAGGATTGGCTAACTAACAGAAAGCAGAGAGTTAGGAAAAATAGATAATTTTCAGGTTGGCAAGCGATAACAAGTGGAGTGCCATAGGGATCAGTGATCAGTGCCGGGGCCTCCACTATTTGATCTATATTAATGACTTGGATGAAGGGACTGACTGAATTGTGCTCAGATTTGCCGATGATACAAAGATAGGTGGGAAAGCATGTTGTGAATAGGATGCAATAAGCCTGTAAAGGAATACTGTTAGGTTAAGTGAGTGAGCAACCATTTGGCTTCGGGAGTATAATGTGGAAAAATGTGAGGTTTATCCATTTGGCAGGAACAATAGAAAAGTAGATTATTAATCAAATGATAGAGACTACAGAATGCTGTGGTACAGGGGTACCTGGGAGTCCTTGTACAAGAATCACAAAAAGCTAGTGTTCAGGTAGAGCAAGTGATTAGGAAGGCGAATGGAACTCTGGCCTACATTGGAAGGGGGATGGAGTGTAAAAGTCCTATTATAACTGCAAAAGGCATTGGTGAGACTGCATCTGGAGTACTGTGCACGGTTCTGGTCTCTTTAAGGAGGGAAACACTTAATAGGAAGCAGTTCCAAGAAGAATCACTAGGCTGATTCCCAGAAAGAAGGTGTTGTCTTATTAGGAAAGCTTGAGTAGGCTGAGCCTATACTCACTGACATTCATAAGACTGAGAGGTGATCTTATTGAAACCTATAAGATCCTGAGGGGGCTTGATGGGGTGAATATTGGGAGAATGTTTCCTCTTTCAGAGGAATCCAGAGTTAAGGGCCACAGCTTATAAGAGATCTCCCATTTAAGACTGAGATAAGGGGGACTTTCTTCTCATTAGACTTTGGAATTCTTTCACAGAGCAGTGGAGGCTGAGTCAGACAGGCATTTGATGGACAAAGGGAGTCGAGGGTTGTGGGGGGAGCAGGCAGAAAAGTGGAGTTAAGGCCCCATTCAGATCATCCATGATCTTCTTGGCTTCTTGAATGGCAAGCAGGCTTGAAGGACTGAATGGCCTACTCCTGTCCCTATTTCTTTCAATCTTCTGTGCTAACTTGATGTCTGAAATTTCACACTGAGTGGTGTTTTTGGCCACTAAACCAAGCAAGCATCTATTGAAGTATTGAGCAAAGAGATGAGTTTTAAGGTCATTCGACTTGTAAATGATTCATTGGCCTTTGATTTTGCTCTTAGCAGCGAAGGAAAGCTGCCAGCTATTTATCTCACTGAAAGCTTCTACAGATGTTTTTGCAGGCTTGTTAGCAGAGATGCCTACTAAGCCTGCGTTTGTTTCATTCAGGGGATCTGTGCCATCATTGAGCAGTGAAAGAAACAGTGAGGCTCTTCACCCACTCAGATTGAGGAATCCTTACTGCGATGTTTAGTCCAAACATTTCCAACACCAATGTTCTTCTGAGGGAATGAAACTCCATATTTCGAAAGTTAATTTGTCCAAGTTTGAGAGGTTGTTTGGCAGTAATCAGCTCTTATTACACTGTTGAAACTCAATACTCCTGAGTGCATTGGTCCAAACTTTTTCAACTGTTTTACTGGGAAACTAGCGGTTTGGTAGGGCATGTTACAATCATTTCAGTGCCAAGCCTAATGGTGAGGATTCAACAGTGCACACTTTGGAGGAGCAGGATATTTCTGACATCGGTTGGAGTCATACCTAGCACAAAGGAAGAGGGTTGTGGTTGTTGGAGGTCAGTCATCTCAGCTCCAGGACATCACTGCAGGAGTTCTTCAGGGTAGTGTCCTAGGTCCAACCATTTTCAGCTGCTTCAGAAATGACCTTCCTTCCACCGTAAGGTCAGAAATGGAGATGTTCACTGATGATTGCACAATGTTCAGCATCATTCACGACTCCTCAGATACTGAAGCAGTCCATGTCCAAATGCAGCGAGACCTGGACAATATCCAGGCTTGGGCTGACAAGTGGCAAGTAATATTCACGCCACTCAAGTGTCAGGCAATGACCATCTCCAACAAGAGAGAATCTAACCATCGCCCCTTGATGCTCAATGCCATTACCATCACTGAATCTCCTACTATCAACACCCTGGGAGTTACCATTGACCAGAAACTGAACTGGACTAGCCATATAAATACTGTGGCTGCAAGAGCAGGTCAGAGGCAGGAATCCTGTGACAAGTAACTCCCCTCCTGACTCCCCAAAGCCTGTCCACCATCTACAAGGCACAAGATAGGAATGTGATGGAATACTCTCCACTTGCCTGGATGAGTGCAGCTCCTTCAACACTGAAGAAGCTGGACAGTGTCCAGGACAAAGCAGCCCGCTTGATTGGCACCACATCCACAAAACATTCACTCCCTCCACCACCAATGCACAGTAGCAGCAGTGTGTGTACCATCTACAAGATGCACTGCAGGAATTCACCAAGGCTGCTTACACCGCACCTTCTAAACCCACAATTATTGCCACCGAGAAGGACAAGGGCAGCAGATAGATGGGAACACCACCACCTAGAAGCTCCCCTCCAAGTCACTCACCACTCTGACTTGGAAAAATATTGCTGTTCCTTCACTGTTGCTGAGCTAAAATCCTGGAACTCCCTTCCTAACAGCACTGTGGGTGTATCTACACCACATGGACTGCAGCGGTTCAACAGCTCACCACCACCTTCTCAAGGGCAGTTAGGGATGGGCAATAAATACTGGCCCAGCTGTCAAAGCCCACATCCCATGAATAATTTTTTTTTTAAAATCTGGATTTTGGCATTTAACTGCGCAAGTGCAGACATCAGAAGTTGCTGTCAAGATTCACATTGTAATAACAGGGAGCACTGAGAGCATTGCAACAAAATCCTGGTCATCATCTTATACAAGAAAATCAACAGTAGATTAACTATATTCTAATGGGAATTGGACGAAAACACTGCTTGTATTAATATTAATGTGGGGAGGCAATGGCGTAGTGCTATTGTCGCTGGACTAGTAATCCAGAGACCCAGGGTAATGCTCTGGGGACCCAGGTTCAAATTCCCCCACGGCAGATGGTGGAATTTGAATTCAATAAAAATCTGGAATTAAAAAGTCTAATGATGACCAATAAACCATTGTCAATTGTTGTAAAAACCCATTTGGTTCACTAATATTCTTTAGGGAAGGAAATCTGCTGTCCCTACCTGGCCTAGCCTACATGTGACTCCAGACCCACAGCAATGTGGCTGATCCTTAAACGCCCTCTGAACTAGGGCAACTCAAGATGGTTAATAAATGCTGGCCTGGCCAGCAACGTGCACATCCCATGTACGAATAATATAAATAATTTTATATGTTAGGAGTGAATTGGAACATAATTGGAACATAATTAGATGCAGTTAGAGATGCATTTATCTGGAATTGGCTGATCTCACATTTTCACTGATGTCTATCTATGTTGCCCTGCATTCCAAGTTCAGTGCTTGGTAAAAATGAGAGGTCAGTCAATTGGTTGGTGAAACCACCTGGCTCATGCAGGAAACAAGGGCTGTGCGGTGAGAAGAAAATGCAGTTCAATCTGTGCCAGACATCCGAGGCAGGATAATGTTTTCATTGCCATGTATTTTGCTGTGGTGTGCACCTGCATTGGACATGATTGGCACTTTACATTTAGCGCATGTGGAATAAATGAACCCAAGATGAGTTTGGTTATAACTGACTAAATTCCTAATGTCTATACGTGTATATTGGAATCTAATATAATTTTTTTTGGAGGAGGTGTTAGTCTGACTTGTTCTCGTTGTCTCCTGCATAACATTCCTCAACTGGCATTGTCAAAAGATATTGGCATTGACTGGCCATCTACCTCATGTATCTCATTGATGTTGGCTTACTGTGTGGAAAAGCTGGTATTGTACCTGCTGACAAAACAACATTTGTTTTACTGCAATAAGTTTAGGCAAAATGCTTCAAGGTCTCTGTGGAAGATGTGATGTGTTGCCATATAAATGCAAGACTTTTCTTCACATGAATTTCCTGTGATAACAGGCATGTGGTTGTGTGCAGAAATACTACTATGTGAACATTAACCAATTGCAATGTGCAATTTGTGCTGTGCAAGCCAACTTGGCTATACTTTCATTACACTTAAATCCGCATGGCTATTTTTATTCTTTTAACCGTCATATTTAGGGAAACCATCCCCTCCAAGTTTTACCATTCTGGCCAAAGGTGTAAGGGAACACGTTTTTGTACGTTTTGAACTTTCACGTTGACAGTATACTGCTAGACAGTCATGCAACCAAGGTTTAAAGTCAAATTATAAATAGCGTGTGAATCATGTGCGCACCAGAGTTCAAAAACTAGAAAGGCATTCTTATATGATGTTAGTAGCTCATCTGTATATTTAAGTAGCAGAAGAAAATGCTTATTACACACAAATGCTCCACACTTCATGTAAGTGTGATTCATTGTTTTTTATTTGAACATGATACATTGTGCCTCCTCCTGTCATACTGTCCAAGGCTCCAGACTGCCGCCCCCTTTTTTTTGAACAGCAGGTTGTTGAGAATGATTCTGCTATTCTTATTTGCACCCTCTATAAACTCATCATCTGCATCTTTTATTCTCATCCTCGTTTGCCTTGCACCTTCGTCCGTTTGTCATTTAATCTCTGCCTTCCACCTCATCATAGACCTTCCCTTTTGTTCTTTGCCTCCCCCCAGCCCCCTCTTCCCCCATCTTTCCCTGATTCTGCACAGTACTTGCATAAAAGCTGTTGCATCTCTAATTTTTTCCAGCTCTGATGACAGGTAATCCATCTGCAATGTCAACCTTATTTCTCTCCAATAATTGTTGCTTGTCCCACTGAATATTTCCAGCATTATTTGTTTTATTTTTGTGTGTGTTTCAGATTTCTAGCAGCCACAGTATTTTGTTTTTGTTGTTTTATTTTTCCCTGCCGCCTATTAAAACTTTTACTTTTCTCAAATGATTTCTGTTCTGATCATTTTTTTGGCTATGTTCATTTCTGTTGCAACACTGGGTGGGGGTGGAGCACTTCCTGCACATGCTCAGTTGCAGTATCAGTGTCAGAGTGTCAGCTAGCAGCATTAAAAGAAATAAAATGCTGGAAAAATTCAGGTCAGGCAACATCTGTGGAGAGAAACATGAGTTAACATATCAAGTCGATGACTTTTCATCATGAAAGATCATCAACTTGAAACACTAACTCTTGTTTTTCTCCACATATGCTGCTTGATTGATAAGTCTCTTCACCTTTTGTTTTTATTCCAGATTTCTAACATCCGCGGTATATTGCTTTTGTATTAAAACAAACAAGTTGGCTTGACACAGACTAACAATGAAGTTCAAGTTATCCATTTTTAGGTTTGTGCAATCCTTAACCAATTGCAAGTTACTGCATTTAGCCCACCTATCAACTGTTCCCTCTGTAAAACATACTCTTGATGATTCAGTAAATGATGAAGAATATATAGGCTTGGATCATCGCAAGGACTCGTGCATTATACAAAACGGCACAGGACCCCGGATCCCCATTTCTGACGGATTCTATTTTCATTGGGGTGGGAAAAGCGGGTGTGATGTGGTGCCCATGTGGGCAAATCTGAACACAGCTGTGCTACTTGAACTCATTGCTGAGTTCAAACGGACACTGTTTTTGCTGGAGTGAGGTGTGTTTTCTACAGTATGGGACTTACAGTTTTTATGAATAGACATGAATGTGCATAAAAGATGGATAAGGTCTGTAGAATTGTCAAACAGTCAGGTTATTTAAAAACCTGCTCTTTAAATTTTGAAATAAACCTGCTTGCTATGTCTGAGTTGAAAAAAAAAGTGCTTGCAATTTCAATGGCTGTTTGTTGATATAAGCCTGAGGGCTATCAATATAATGTTGTTGCTTTTCTGCTTCTACAGCCTTACATTATTATGACAGTGGTGGAGGGGATGGGGATGGGGTGAGGTGCTGTAAATTCACAGTTTGATTGACAGCTCTAAAAGGGATTCGTTGTCTTTGATTATGGGGCTATGAATACCAAAGTTTTTATAAAGGATTAAGTACTTGAAGGGATTTAAATGTATTGAATGGGCATTTATCAATGAGAATTTTTTTTATATAGTGAAGTTTGTAATAGATACTTAACTTTATTTCAACCCAGCATGGCTCCTGAGCTCTCTCCCTGGCAGATAATGAGTGAGTTGGCATGGAGGGTGTAAGGAAAAAGGGTAGGAGGAGATAGGTTGGCATGAGTTGGCACTAAGTTGGCATAGGGTTTATAAGGGGCCATGGGGATGAGAAGGGTTATGGGTTGGCATAGAGAGCCTGAGAGACCATGGGGGTGGGTAGATGGGCATATGTTGGCATGAAGCCTAAAAGGGGCCATAAGGAGTGGGTAAAGGGACATAAGTTGGCATGAAGATAATGAGGGGTCAGAGGCAGGAGGGTGGGGGCATGAGTTGTCATGGGTGGTGCATGGGGAGTGGTGGGGGGGGGCGGTGGGTGGTGGGGAGTTGAGGAGGTGTGACGGGTGAGGCTAGAGGGCCAATCTGTTTTTATTGCAACTGGGACAAAGTCCCTGAGCACTAGCCTGCCTTGGCACTTGGCAGCCCCTGTGGCCTCCTCCGCACTCTTTCCAGGGCCATGGGCCCAACTCCAGCAGGCACCTGCCCCCACCCCCTGAATTAAGATCTTTATTTTGGGCTGTTTCTCCCGAGATGCATGCACCAAACCAGGAATTTTCCCAATTCTGAGCACAGGAATGAAAATCTGGGCCATAATCAGGAAGTTTCAGTAAATGAGATTCTCAACTTCCAATTTAGAGAATTGATTGTACTATGTAGGTTATGGACACATTTTATTAAGAATCAGTAAAAAAAGTATTTTGACTTAAAAAAAAACACTAATTACTCAATGTGGGACCCGAAATGGTGAGCCTGGGATTAAGAGTCTCATGATCTACCAATTTAGCTACAGTTGAAATTCCCTGCACATAGCCTAAGGAGCAGCGCTAACATAAAATCTCATGGAGATTGTGATCCCACAACAGTTCAGATCTGGGATGAATTGTGGTGATCTATTTAATGTTTTTCTGTGTGCTACTGTGCGACACTGAAATGCTGCAGTGAAATTCCCATTCTCATGGCACTTGATGACATTGCATGTGTAAGTGAATTTCAACATTAGAATTCCACCGGGAAATGCTTACTTTGCACTTTCCAACGCAGTGTGAGGAGACTACGTGACCGTTGATAGATCCAAACTCCCGCCGCCAACCAGAAAGATGCCGAGCAGTTATGCATGTACCACTGGCTGCAGTGTGGGCCGAGTGCCATGTGCACTACTGTCCCTGACGCCTTTATGGTCGATAGCAGGAGCCACGATGCATTTATTTTTTACATGAACTTGAATCACTTGTTCTCCTGGGAGATTTCTCATTTGAACGTGATCTCTCAGTAATAATTATTTTTAGCCGGCAATATTCTCTTCGTACAGCATTTCATCTGCCATAAATAATGAGAGCGTTTGGAAGAATAATTGAGACATTGTTTAGACATTCCTTTTTTTTAAAAAAAAATGATGAGCAGCAATGGATTCCCATGGCCAGTTCTGGCATTGTCCAGTTTTGTGGACAAAGGTTTTGGCATGCATCAGACACTTTGAGGGGGAGTGAAGTCGAGGGTATTGACGTGTGGTCAAGTTACATTGGTAAAAACTGGGGAAGAGAGAGTCAGTTTCAGCTGATGCAGTTTGATTTTTGTTGGACAGTAGGCAGGGGACGTTTCTTTGCCCGAGGAAGGAAAAGCTGCAAATCGAATACATTAAACTTTAGTTGTTTTATTTCGATGCTATTTGGGATTTGCTTTAATGAAACGGGTCAGGAGTGAGCCAAAGGAACCATCTGTGGATTTGAAGGACTCCAGATCTGAGCGGTAAACACAAGCTACTGTATTGAGTTACATTGTTCCTGATGTATTGTTTTATCACTGAACTTCATGCCTCCAATAAAAATTCCATTTTCTGTGAGAAGGTACGTAGAAATTTTATTTACTTGGGATATGTGCTACAAACCTTTGATAACTTGCAAGTGGACTAGGGTGTTATTAAATAAACTAAGATTCAATGCTAATGCATCGTTTTAACTGAATGTAAAAGACTTGTCATTCACTTATGCTACTATTTGAACTTGACCTGGCAGGAATTTTACATTATCTTTTATTGCTTCCTGTTAAGTCCCTATTGGTCTCCAGTAGATTTAATATTTTTCTCAAGGGGTTTTATGGTTAATTAGTTTCACATTGGCCCATGGCTATGGTGAAATATGAAGTGGTCCAGCTCCTCTTCCTGACGAGCAATATCAGCAGGAACTTCTGGAATTATTTGAAGAGGTAGTCCTCCTCAGGAAGTCTTGCTGTTAGACGATTTTGTGGCCCTTTATGTTTTTATCCTTCATTGCATTTTGATTTATAACTACTTGTCTGTACAATTAATATTTAGAGAAGTGTTAATCTCCAAGTTATTTTCAGTCAAAACCCTTTCCTCTCAGCTGGTAAAATTAGACCTCTGGTTTAAACTTTTTTTTGCCTCTTGCTGCCCGATTTCTCCTGTGGGCTTTATCTCGAACTAATGTTTTGCTTCTTCTCCTTCCTCCTCTTAATCCTGCAAGTGAGCAAGACTCCCCTTGTTATTTTACCTAAGCTGCTATTCATTCTGTGAGCCTCAACAGGGAGGAGTGGTGATTGCTTATTCAACCATGCTATGTTATTATTGTCCCCAGTATTGTCTACCTGTCCACACTTTTTCTTTCTGCAGCAGTCACCAGATTCCTGTCAGATTTATTTTGTTTCTCTCTCAGCATAGAATCGAATCAGGGTCAGTCCTGGCTTTCCACAATTGGCATCATACCATGTGGCACACGTGGGCACCCCTGAAGCATACGGGCTATGTTTCAAACCAATGCCACTCAGTGTTTCTTTATGCTGGCAACCTCTGATGTTTGTTCCACCCTCTCTGCTGCTGCTGCTACTGCCTACTTCTTAGTCTTGCCAAGCCTCAAGATTTGCCTAGTATACTGATCCACAGAAACCACCCTAAGATGCTACTCATCGGCTCCCCGAACACAGCACCATAACCTCATACACTCCCTAACATTGCCGAAAGCAGCAAGACCCTTCTTGGCTGCTACTAAATGCTGCACCATTTTCTCTCTATTCCTAAACCCCACATAGCGACTCCAGTTTGTTGCATGTTGCCTCCCATCTTCCTATGTACTCTAGGCTCTTAAAAGGTATGGTGAAGAAATTAAATAAATAGGTGAAAAAGCATATAATAATCCAAGCTATGGTTTTAATGGAAAAACAAGCAGAGTTCTGCAGCTCTTTGTCGCAAGCTCTAACCAAAACCTGTGGCTCAGTAAATTAATGCATAGCACCATTACAGTTGCAAGTTTATCATCTGACTTGTTGTGGGCTTGTCGTGGAAGGTTGTTGGTAATCTGTTAGGAGTCTTGAAGCAGCAGGCACTTCCTCCAAGTGTCAATCCTTTTCTCGTCCTTTCTGGCTTAAAATGAAACTGCAGGAAGTTAGAACTAGGAAAGTAAGGAACACATAGAAAGTGTCCAGAGTAACAAAGCACCATTGACTCAATGGGGACGCCTGGGGGGGGGGGGGTCAGGGGCAGTGGTGTGGTTGGTGGGGAAATCACTCCTCCGGGATGAGTCAGTGGAATTTGTGAATAAAAGAGCTAACACAAAGCAGGGGAATTCTGCGGTGAGTGGCTCACTCCCCGAATCCTCAAAGACTTTCCATCATCTATCCCCAGGCCCAAATCGGGAGTCTGCTGGAATACTTTCCACTTGCCTGGATGGGTGCAGCTCCAACAACACTCAAGCTTGACCCCATTCAGGGGGCAAAGCAGCCTGCTTTATCTGCACCCCGTCCACCATCTCAAATATTCACTCCCTTCACTGTCAGCTACGGTAGCAGCATGCGCCACCTGCAAGATGCACTGCAGTAACTCGCCAGGGCTTCTTTGACAGCACCTTCAAAGCTGTAACCTCTACCACCTGGAAGAACAGGGCAGGAGAGGCAAGTGAGCCCCATCACTTGCAAATTTTCCTCCAAGTTGCGCATCATCCTGACTGCGGCTGGGTCAAAATCCTGGCTTAGAAATATATTGCCATTCCTTCACTGTCGCTGGGTCAAAACCCTGGAACGCCCTGTCAAACAGCACAAAAACAGAATTACCTGGAAAAACTCAGCAGGTCTGGCAGCATAGGCGGAGAAGAAAAGAGTTTCGAGTCCTCATGACCCTTCGACAGAACTTGAGTTCGAGTCCAGAAAAGAGCTGAAATATAAGCTTAAACCAGCTTATATTTCAGCTCTTTTCTGGACTCGAACTCAAGTTCTGTCGAAGGGTCATGAGGACTCGAAACTCTTTTCTTCTCCGCCGATGCTGCCAGACCTGCTGAGTTTTTCCAGGTAATTCTGTTTTTGTTTTGGATTTCCAGCATCCGCAGTTTTTTTGTTTTTATCTCTGTCAAACAGCACGGTGGGCGTACCTCCACCACAGGGACTGCAGCGGTTCAAGAAGGCAGCTCGTCACCACCTTCTCAAGGGCAGGTAGAGATGTGTACCAAATGTTGCCTTGCCAGTGATGCCCACATCCCTTGAATGAGTGTAAGAAAAATAAAAATGCTATTTGTTTTCTTTGACCTGCCAATCTTTATATTCTTACTTTGGTGATTGAGGGCTAAAGATAAAATTATCTAAACACCATAACAATAATGTGAATGAAATTCTAATTTTTCCCTGTATTTTGGGCAGCTTTGTTAACTTTTTTGTAAAAAAAAAAACAAAAGTTGCAACTTCCCTCAAAAAGTATTTGAAGCAGATATTTGGAAGAGTATGTCTCAGGGAAATAGTGTAGCCTGATCATGAGTCGGTAGATTTTCAGGGTGAGTGACAGAGTTACTGATAACTGAAAGTCTATATCCTCTTGTAGTGAAAACAGACACCTTTTTTTAAACATATCCTAAGTTAGTTGAAAGAAAGCTGCCCAATGAATTTTTTTTAACTTATTTTGTCAACAAGAAGGAAGACTGCTGGCAAGCAAATGGATCTGTTCTCATTCTAATTTCAGGTCTTTATTCCCATTTTTTCATGAAATGTTTCTTGGGGTTCATCAAGGCTTTGATTGCAACCAATTGTGCTGTGCTGGAAAAGATTCAAATTCTTTGTAATGACAGCCGTGTCAGAGAATGACAAACTTTTCTGCAAGATTTCCACTTGCAGTAGAGTATTTGTTGTCTGTGTGTGCATACAATTGAAAACTGCAATATTCATGCCAAATGCACTGAAAGCGTAACCGTGTGAGCTGGCAACAGAGTGAGGTGGGATAGAGCTAAAACAGTCAGTCCATAACCGAGCAGGGGAATTCATTGGCCGAGTTGTTCAAGACCCGAATTTTGCGACTTTAGATTTTAATTTGTGCAACTAATTGTGGATTCGCCGTTAACAGGTCATTGGTGGTCATTAGTCACTTGTATGTGCTAATTAATCTACTGTGCAGTTGGACTGACAGGGGAACTTGACAAACTGGTTTGTGGCTGAATCATTAGCGATACGAAAAGAGAGAAGCAGCAAGAGCACGTCAGTTTAAGCAGAGGGCACACTGAATGGGCTGGCCATGGAGTGAGATAAGGCCAGAATGGAAACCACGCTGCCTTCCTGGGAAATTGGCCAGAGTAGAAATTAAAAAAAGGAAGTGGGGGTTGGGGTGATGGGGGTGGCGGAACAGGGTACTTAAAGTGAAATTGGAACTTGACTACATTAAAATATGAACTTAACTATAATCTTACTAGTGTTGTACAATTCCTCCAGCATGTGGGAATTTTGAGAAGCAACTGTTAACTCTGGTGCATTAGCTCAGCGCATCTGCTGCTGAAATCCTCATTCATGCCTTTGTTAGCTCTAGACTGGCTGGTGTCCCACATTCTACCCTCCATAAACTTGAGGTTATCCAAAACTCTGCTGCCTTTGTCTTAACATGCAGCAAGTCCAGTTGCCCTGTCACCCTCGTGTCATAGAGTCATAGAAAAAGGCCCTTCGGCCCATCGAGTCTGCGCCGGTCAAACAAGTGCCTAACTATTCTAATCCCATTTTCCAGCACTAGGCCCATAGCCTTGTATGTGCACATCCAAATACTATTTAAATGTTTGAGGGTTTTTGCCTCTACTACCCTTTCAGGCAGTGAGTTCCAGATTCCCACCACCCTCTGGGTGAAAAAATTCTTCCTCGCATCCCCGCTAAACCTCCTGCCCCTTACCTTAAATCTGTGCCCCCTGGTTATTGATCCCTCCACCAAGGGGAAAAGTACCTTCCTGTCTACCCCTATCTATGCCCCTCATAATTTTATACACCTCACTGGTTCCCAGTCAAACAATATCTTAATTTTAAAATCCCCAACTGGCTTTATTTGAACTCGTTGGATATGGAATGTTCTACCAGAAATAGCAATAGAGGCATAATTATTTTAAGAAGAAAATTGGATAAATTTGTAAAAAAAGAGAAGTTGAACTGCAGCAGTTGGAGGAGTTAGGGATGATTAACAAATGCTGGCCTTGCCACCGATGCTGGCATCCTTGGAAAGAAATTTAAAAAAACGGTATTGTGGAGTTGGACTAAATGAATACCGTTCTTCTAGAACTAGTTCATCTGCCCGCCTCTGTGCTAGCCGACATCATCTGAACGCACCGGGTTAGTTTTGACATGTATACTGAGCCACCCAGCTCTACCTCATCACCTCTCTCAACACCTCCAGAGACTGCTTATCTGGCATCCAGTCCTGGAAATTTCCTGCAGTTAAATATTTGGAAGGCTGAAGTCATGGTTTTGGGTCCCTGCTCCAATAAGCATTCCCCAGCTGCCAACTCGATCCCTCTCCCTGGCAACAGTCTGAGATTTAATCAGTCTCGTCACAGCTTTGGTGTCACATTTGATCCTGAGATGAACTTCTGCCTTCCTATTTGTGCTATTCCCCAAGATTGCCTCTTCCAACCTCAGTAACATTGCCTGTCTCAGCTCATCTACTGCTGAAATCTTCATTCATGCCTTTGTTACCTCTAGACTGGCTGGTGTCCCACATTCTACCCTCTGTAAACTTTAGATCATCCACAGCACTGCTGCCGTAGTCTTAAACTCACAAGTTCCCCATCACCCCTGTGCTCGCTGATTTTGGTTCCCGGTCAAAAAAATACCTTGATTTGAAAATTCTCATCCTTGTTTTCAAATCCCATCATGACCTTGTCCTTCCCTATCTCTGTAATCTCCTCTCGCGCAACAACCCTCTGAGATACTCCTTTAATTCTGGCCTCTGTGAATCCTCAATTTTAATTGCCTAGCATTGGTTGCCATACCTTCAGTTGCCTAGATCCTAAGCTCTAGATTGGCTCCCTACACTTCTCTACATCCCTACCTCAGTTTGCTCTTTTAAGACACTGCTCAAAGTCTCCCACTTTGACCAAGCTTTGGTCATCTGAATGAAAGGCCCAGACCTCCCGGTCAGCAGCAATACTGAGGATATCGCTGCCAAGTGCAAAGATAATTGCACACTTTTAGCGTCCCAGCAGCCAGGTCTTCCTGTCTTGGCTACATGAGCAATACTTCAGTAGGAATGGCGAGGAGGAGCAGGGCAGAGGCTACGCCCCCTTTTTACAACATCAGCTGCTGTGTTTGGTTAAGTTTCGAGAAGCCGTAAAGGTTTTCCGTGGGTGAGATTGGGTGTTTGAGGGACTGGAGTGGGCAGTCGGTTTGGGAGGGTAGTATGTAGTCAGGTCAGTTGGCGGGGTGGGTGGTGGTAGTAGGAGTAGGCGGTTGGTGAGAAATCAGTTGCTTGTGGTGGTTGGGCATTCAGGTCAGGGTGGTTGGTTGAGCTCCCTTGTTGACACTGAGTTACACCAGAGATTACACAGTGGAATGATACAAGCCTAAGTACCTGGAATAAGTAGCGTATTTTTAGCCCAAGTCCCTGACACTGAGCTCTGTGTTGGAGACATTTTCCTTGCGTTCCAGGCAACGCAAATCACCCCATTGGAAGTTTACTCTTCCTGGACATCCCACATGTGCGTGGATCAGGTTTTCTGATGGCTCCTAAAGTGCAACAGTGTGGTCGTCTCAACATTCACTGCTGTTGACATTGGAAGATCGTCCCAAAATCTCCTTATGTGGCTCAGTGTCATACTTTGTTTTATAAAGCCCCTCTGAAGCTGCTTGGGATGTTTCATTCTGTTAAAGGCGTCATAAGTTGCGGCTGTTGAAATTGCAGATTTTGTTGCAGATAACAGCTAAAAGAATTTCCAATATGCAACAGGTTCTATACTTTGTCTGCAATTTCAGAAAAAGGGGCAAGGCACCTCCTTATGTGGAGGGGAACAAAATTAAATACAAGGGATAAGTCACTTGGCATCATACCCATGCAGCACACATTGCAGCTAAATTATCTCATTTATATTAATCTGATTACTGGATTTAGCAGGATCTTACTAATGAGTTTTAAAAATGATGTGTGTAATCGCAAATTAGACAAGATAATCAAGCTAACAATTAACTTAAAATGAAGCACAGATACCAGAAATATTGTGTGTATATGTAACCAGATGTCCAAAAAGCATTGTTTGGCGCAAGATAGAATTGTGTGGTTTCAAAAGTTAGAGTGTGATAGGTATTGATATATAAACGGCAGGGAAAGTTATGCATCTCCAACCTGACGAACCTGAGAGATTAGGCAGCAAGGAGAATAACTCTGTATATTATCATTCGGAGTTGGGCAATTTGTGTTTGAGCAAAAGGACTGCAGCATAACTTCACTATGATGAAGCTAGCTTATAACGAAACCCTGGCCTTAGTGTCTCACTCTCATACTCTGATTCAATCAACGAACGGTCCCCGCATTGAGTCAAGTACAGGCTGGAAAAATTTCTGTTGGCAAAGGCACAGAAGGCACAGAACTAGCTAGCCATCCCTGGATGAGTTCTGAAAAGTAGTTGCAATTGGATGTTATTATCACCATTATAACCAATATGCTTGCATTGAGAAAAGCACAAATGGTACACTGTGTAGGTTGAATAAAATAAAATGATGTTCAATTCAGATTGGTCATTTCTCCATTTCTCTGGTGCAGGAAATCTTCAAGCCTCGTTCGAATGAACATTCTCACTAACGAGACTTATCGCCTGTCCCAAGGGGGTTCATCAGTGAAGTTCCGTTGCACCCTTTTCCAAAATGTAACTTTTTTCATGTTTGTACTTCAAATGATAGTTTGTAGTCAGTCAGCAGTTTTTAAAAAAAATAAATATTACGATTGGTAGCTGCTTCCCTATCTGTTTTTAATGCTTTCAGTCCTGCCTGCCGACTGGTGTTGGTGCCTGGCTGCTGAGTTGCGTTGTCATTGTGTGTAATTATTAGCGGTTCTCCCATTCCATTGCTTAGACGATGTGCTGCTTAATCAGATTTTAGTAAACACAAGTTTATAGTAAAACACAACTTTACTTTATTCTGAGCAATGCTCCTTTTAATTGTTTTTGTTGTGCATTGCCTATTCATTTAAGCGCACAGGCCCTTTAAGTTTTTTTTTTTGCTTGACAGCTTAAAGGGGCCGACTTTCGTTTGGCTTGCACAAGGAAGGTGATGGTGTAGTGGTATTGTCCCTGGACTAGTGATCCAGAGGTGGGGACTGGGTTCAAATCCAGACATCCAGAATCCATGGCAGATGGTGGAACTTGAATCCAATAAAAGCCTGGAATTAAAAGTCTGATGACAACCATGAAGCCATTATTGATTTTTGTAAAAACCCATCTGGTTCACTATTGTCCTTCAGGATCCTTACCTGTCGTCTACATGTGACTCCAGACCCACAGCAATGTGGTTGACTCTTAAATGCCCCCTGAAATGGCCTAGCAAGACACTCAGTTGTAACAAACTGCTACAAAGTCACAAAAAAGGGATGAAACTGGACAGACCATCTAGGCACCAGAAACAACAATGGCAAACTCAGCCCTGTCCACCCTGCAAAGTCCTCCTTACTAACATCTGGGGGCTAGTGCCAAATTGGGCATAGTCATTCTCATGGACATAGTCATCCTCACGGAATCATACCTTACAGATAATGTCCCAGACACCACCACCACCACCACCACCCCTGGGTATGTCATATCCCACTGGCAGGACAGAACCAGCAGAGGTGGCTGCACAATGGTGTACAGTCGGGATGGAGTTGCCCTGGGGAGTCTTCAACATTGACTCTGGACCCCATGAAGTCTCATGGCATCAGGTCAAACATGGGCAAGGAAACCTCCTGCTGATTACCATGTACCACCCTCCCTCAGCTGATGAATCATTGCTCCTCCATGTTGAACACCACTTGGAGGAAGCACTGAGGGTGGCAAGGGTGCAGAATGTACTCTGGGTGGGGGACTTCGATGTCCATCACCAAGAGTGGCCCGGCAGCACCAATACTGACCGAGCTGGCCGAGTCCTAAAGGACATAGCTGCTAGACTGGGTCTGTGGCAGGAGGTGAGGGAGCCAACGAGGGAAAAACATACTTGACCTCATCCTCACCAGCCTACCTGCCATTGATGCATCTTTCCATGACAGTACCAGTAGGAGTGACCACTGCACAGTCCTTGTGGGGATGAAGTCCTGTCTTCACGTTGAAGATTCCCTCCATCGTGTTATGTGGCACTACCACTGTGCTAAATGGGATAGATTTTGAACAGATTTAGCAATTCAGGACTGGGCATCCATGAGACACTGTGGGCCATCAGCAGCAGCAGAATTGTACTTGAACACAATCTGTAACCTCAAGGCCCAGCATACCCCCCACCCTAACATTACCATCAACCCTGGTTCAATGAAGAGTGCAGGAGGACATGCCAGGAACAGCACCAGGCATACCTAAAAATGAGGTGTCAACCTGGTGAAGCTATAACACAGGACTACTTGTGTGCCAAACAACATAAGCAGCAAGTGGTAGATGGGGCTAAGCGATCTCACAAGCAACGGATCAGATCTAAGCTCTGCACTCCTGCCACATCCAGTCGTGAATGGTGGTAGACAATTAAATAACTCACCGGCGGAGGAGACTCCACAAATATCCCCATCTTCAATGATGGGGGAGCCCAGAACATCAGTGCAAAAGATAAGATTGAAACATTTGCTACAAGCTTCAGCCAGAAGAGCTGAGTGGATGATCCATCTTGGCCTTCTCTGGAGGTCCCCAGCATCACAGATGCCAGTCTTCAGCCAATTCGATTCACTCCACGTGATGTCAAGAGATGGCTGAAGGCATTGGACACTGCAAAGGCTATGGGCCCTGACAATATTCCAGCAATAGTAATGAAGACTTGTGCTCCAGAACTTGCCGCGCCCCTAGTCAAGCTGTTCCAATACAGCTGCAACACTGCCATCTACCCAGCTATGTGGAAAATTGCCCTCGTGGAGAAATCCGCTAATGGGTTCTTTACTACTATCCACCACAAGCCTGCCCTCACTGGTCAATATACGCTTTGAGATTCCTACAGTTCCATGCACTATAAGGTTGGCCTTATCGGCAAACTCATAGGCAGGGCTTAAGTCATTTGCTCACTCTGCAGGCTTGATGCCAAAGTAAGCTACATCAAAGCTATCCTATGGGATAATGGCTACCCCGGTCAGCATATCGGACAAACTCATGAATGGGCCTGTGTCCTCCAATTTCAGACTGGAAAATTGCCCAGTCTACTCAAGTTATGCTAGGGTAACATATCTCAAAACTTTGAACATCAGATGAAGCTAGCTGTTTCACCCTGCCACTACGCAGTGGCAACATGAGTGGTGTTTTCCAATAATGGGATGCTGCTGTCAAGCCAAAAAGACGTTCTGCCTACCACATAAATGAGTAATGTGGTATATGAATTTCAGTGTCGGTGCAATGCCAGGTATGTAGGCAATATGTGCTAACAAATGGCAGATCATATCAATCAGCATTTACCTCCAGGGCAGAGTGCAGATCATACTTAACCAACCCATGCTTAGAAAACTCAGAAACACAATGTATAACGTTAGATGGGCAGCACTTGCTGAACAATTCTGAGTATGCTAAGAATTACGGGAGTAACCGATTTGAGATTATGGGCAGGATCTTCTGGTCGGCTAGCGGGGGCAGGACCCACTCGCTGGTCCGTAAAATGACACGAGATGATGCTGACCTGTCAACAGCCTATTGACGCCATTGAAAAAGTAATTAAGGTCATTAATGAACCTGCCCGTCCAATCTTAAGGCTGGGAACCCTGGTGGGCTTCGGAAAAAGCACGAAACCTCATTCACGGGCCAGATGAGGTTTCATGAGGGTATTTAAATCTTTAAGAAAGGTTTCTTTAATAAGGTTTCAATAAAACTTATGGACATGTCGCAATTCATGTGACAGTGTCACATGAGGAGACATGGCAGGGAAAATTTTTAAACTTGTTTAATTAAAGTTTCAAAT
The DNA here is from genome assembly GCF_017639515.1 of Carcharodon carcharias. NCBI lineage: Eukaryota > Metazoa > Chordata > Chondrichthyes > Lamniformes > Lamnidae > Carcharodon > Carcharodon carcharias. The sequence goes on along the minus strand of NC_054482.1, from coordinate 5,487,313 downwards.
TGGTGCTGATTTCCCTGAGGCAGCACTTAGCCTCAGGGAGATCTGTGCGCTCTTTCTCGCTCATGCGCAAAAAGGTGGACTCCCGGCTGAGGGAATCCTTCCCGGCGGCACAAGGAGGACATAGCAATTCCTGGCGGGCCTTAATTGGCCCACCCACGTAAAATGGTGGCGTGCCTGCCTGTACCTGCTCCCACACTCCCCCTGCCCCCAAACGGGGGGATAATTTTTCTCTATCAGTTGGGCTCTTAATGTGCTGGAAGCTACATATATTCATATGCAAAGGACTTATCCTTTGGAGGCCAAAGGAATATGTCCAGACATTGCACTTTTATTGAATAAACAAAAGAATGGGGACAGTAGCTCACTGGGGCGTTCACCGTGATGTCATGATCCCGGCTGATGTTAATACCAGACAAGTCAAATCCCAGAATGAAACCTGGCTTGATAGGTCCGAACTTTGTTTCTTTTCAGAAACAGTGGAGGAAAGTTATTGAACAAATTCACAGGAGTCTGCTGAAGAACTTTTAATATAAAGAATAAAACATTTATTAAAGAAGAAAAAATGAAATATATTACATTGGACAAAATATTGGAATGATCTGAATACAAACACCAGAAATGATTCAAATAGTCATTATCCCTTCACCCCCGCTATATCTTAACAGATGCATACAAATTTGGAAAGATAAAACAATTTACCATATCTGTCTTATACTCTAATATTCAGGGTAAGTATGTGTTGTATGTGAACCAACAAGTCAACTGTGGTCAGACACACCATACTACAAAGTAAATGACAGATGTGACCAAAGCAGATTCTATGGATTTCTCAACAACTCACCCAGATGCTTGTCTCACCGTGAGCCAACCAGCCTGGCTGAAACTCTGTCTTTCTCATGATTGTTCTGATCTCCACATTTGAAGCACTCACCTTGGAATTCTTTCCAAGCGTCACTCCCTTCAAAAGCTTCAAAAAGAATCCACCTCCAAGGATTCAATCTCTCCTTCCGAGATTCCTTCCCCCTGGATCGCCAAGTACACTCGAGCTTCACCTTCCAAGCACACTTTCAGTTCTTTGGCCTTGCCATGCAGAATACCACTGCTCCAAAAATGTAGCTTTGCCCTGATGGCCTGCAGCATGGAGTTACCAACCTTCGGCTGCCCTCTTGGATTTTCTGGGCTCCTCTCAAGCCCATTTTGTTTCAAGCCTACTCCCTGTAGCTTTCTCTCTAACTTGCTCTGCTCCTTTCTCTCAATTTTGTTTAACAAGATACACCTGTCCCCTTCCCATGTCCTGCTCCCTGGGGCACCTTCTGTTCAATGGCATTCATCTTCAGGTCACCTGACCTTCAGTTTCACGCTGTTGCACTTCTTTTTCTTCTCTGCATGTGTGCAGGGCTGGTTTCCAGCTGAAGAATGTAAAAATGGACCAACTGCGCCAGTGCAGCCCTTTCCCGGCTGGTGCAAACGGAGAAGTCCCGAGGCCAGCTGGGAACTGTAGATCCTGAATGCCGAACTCTCGATCTAAACTCAAGGTAAGTATGGAGTTTGCTACAATGGCACCATCTCGATCAATTGGAGCTGACTTGCCAACCAACTCATACCCATTGTCTCATGCATTGTAAATTATTGTTGCCTTTAAAATTTGGCATTCTTGCATCTGTCCGGACGAGTGCAAGACGAAAAGCTTTGACTACATCTCTCTTCTTGAGCAGTACTCAAATTCTGTACTACCAAGTGACTAATTTCTGTAACATTTCCTTATTACAAAAGGCTATCATCCCCGATATGTAGCTACAGACTAAGCGCAACACAAAAATTTAAGTTACTTCATTTCAGTCGTAGTGCTCTTTAAATAGTGTTTAAAGTCTTAATTACTGCTGAAAACTCCTCTGACGCTGAAAATCAACTTTCTAAAATATATGGGGCTTTATTCCTTCAGATTTTTATTATTGTTGGAGATTAAAAAAAAACCATTTATTTTCTTTTTCATTGGTTCCCCCCCCCCCCCCCAACTCTCTTTCTCTCTCAATCCAATCTTTCTTTCCCCTCTCTATTTTCCTTCCGCACCTGATTTCATTTTGAATTCACCCACTCTGATTTACACTTCAGGACTCGGGTTGTGCAGCTCATTTCATCTGGTTGAGGAGAGGCACGTCGTTTGCCCTGTTCATACGGGTCCCAGGTGCCTTTTAGAGGGTGTCACGCCATTTGCGTGGCTCACTGACAGCAACATGCTGTGCTAAACCCTATGGGCACGTGCAATACTAATGAATGGCTGCTGCTCACGCCAACTTCTGGCCCGTAGCATTTCTTCTGACTATGAGCAATCCCAAAAGAGATTCTGACCAGTTTATTTTAAAATGTTTTGTTTGTATCTTTTACCTTCACAGTGTCAGCTTGCTGCGTTTGGAAAAAAAAGTGGCCCAAGCTATATGACATAACTATGAAGCTGATCGCAGTAAAACATCATATGACAAATCAGTTGTGCTGCAAGGCATTATCGCTTTGGGGACTCGAGATAATCAATTTATGAACTACAGTCAAGTATCAGTCATCTTAATCTAAAGTGTCAATTTGTTCAGTTAGAAGCACTTCTGTCTCCTGAATAAGAAAGTTGTGGGTTCATGCCACACTCTAGGATTTCAGTGCAAAATCTGGTTGACTCACTAGTGCCATACTGAGGGACTGTTGTATTGCTGGAGGTGCCATATTTCTAATGAGATGCTAAACCATCTGCTTTTCCGCTTGTTCTCCCAGAGTCATTCTGGTATCCTGGGCCATATTCTTCCCTCAAAATAACACAGAACAAATTAAAGAATGCACACGTATTTATGAGCACTTTTCATGTCTTCAGAATGTCCCAAAGTAGTTAATAATGTAAGAATTACAGATGAAGTGGTCATTCATGACATTGATGCTTGTAGATTTCGCAGGGTGCAAAAGCCCGCTTTACTAAGATTGTAAAAACTGGTTTGTCGATATACCAACAGTATTGACTTCACTATAAAATAAGGGTATGTGAAACTCATTGAGAAGTCTGAGAAATGTGGTATAATTCTTTTTTCTTCTGTGATGTTTTATTGCTTTTTAGCTCCAAAATTGGCTTGCCTTCATGGAAAAATAGCAATGTTTTTTTGCTTTTGCTTGTTTTAAAGCAAAACTTATGAAAATTTACACAATTGCTTATGCACACATTGTTAATGTATGTTTTTATACTGTCCTTTGATCATGGACATTCCATACGCAATGGTTGTTTCTTTTACCTTTATGGACTGACATTATGTATAATTGCCCTCACAGATATAATTTCTATTGAGACTGCAAGAGTAACTTATTTCCATTAGTGTTTGAAATCAGGGGTGTTTTACAAGGCATTTAAACTTTACAATTTGGTGCATATTCTGGCACCGCATTTTAACCCATGGGTGTTGAAATAAAACTCTGTGCAATTAACCAGGTCTATTAAACTGTCAACAACAACAATTTTAGCAACTCTAGTTCCTGAGTTAGTAGTGGTCTATGACCAGTGTCAATTTACAATCATTTGTTTGTAATTATACCAGCACCAGTTTTGAAACGTATGGTGAAATCCGCTGGAATTATCCTTTAATTAGGTAAATGATTCGTTTTAACATACTTTCCACAGGTTCTATTGTGAAATATAGCACCAAATAGCATCAATAGTTTAGTTTTTTACATGAATGTGTCCAAAATGGACACTTCATGAGCACTCTGCATTCTGCTGTTCTGAAAGTTCAAAACATGGATATATATTGAATGTAACTATGCTTTGTGGCCACTACAAAAAGTATAATTTATTAATTAATTCACACACAAGTGTAGTTGTATCAAGAACTTTATCTGCCACGTTTGATGACTATATTTGCAGAGCTAGCACCAAACAGATTAAAATTCTTGAAGTAGTCTGGAATTAATGCTTTTGAGTTTCTGGGTATAGAATGCAATCCATTGTTATGAAAGTATAATAATTTTCATAATATTCTGGTTTATTTTACAGTAGATTTATGGGTGAGAATGTATTTGGTTTTGTCTGTGTGATTTAATTATCTTGGAATCAGGTAGACTGCAAGCTTGAAATTATGAAAAGAAGTTAGGTGTAGAAATGCACTTGAAATGCTAATGAGTAAACATGGTTGAGGTTTACTCATTAGGTGTGATGTAAGGTGTGAAGGGAATTTGCATTTTTAGATAAGGGAAGGAGTTGGTTGGATTTCAAAGGGATGTTAGGATGTTTACAACTAGCCAGATAAGCAAGTCTAAGCAGTGTGTTTATTTTTCCCAAAGGTTACTGACAATATTGGCAACATGAAAGATTTTTATATTACAGGAAAGGTAAAGTTCCAAAGACATATGGAACAATGGAATTTACATATTAAAGAGAAAAAAACATACATCAAGGAGAAGGAAAAGCTATGTGGGTGGGGGGGGGGGTTCATGTAAGATCTAACAGAAGTGTGTGAAACAGCCTTCGGGAAGCCTTCAGCCATTTGTGCATTAGTCTGCTGAGTTCAGCAACTAAAGTTGAAGATAAGCTTTTGGGAATTCTACTGTCAAGTGGTAGTGTGGTAACTTGCTGGCTTTTTAAAATTTAAATTTGATTTTGGACTGTTGCCATAAAGAGGGTGTGTAATTGGGACAAATGAGGAGTCAGGTTAATTAGGAATTTTAGGATTTGTTGTAGTGGTAAATAATTGTACTCTTATAAAATATTTTCTTTTGGTAATACATACTTTAATTTTTAAAATCTCTCAGGTCTTAGTGGACTCATTGCTTCTGAATTCAGTGTACACATCTTCTCATAATAAATACATTTTGATGGCATGGCCAAGTTTCACTTGTGGATTTGGTTTGCCAGGCACACATCATCTGCCATGTCTTAACACCCATACATGTGAATGCGATTCCACCAGGACCACTTGGTAGTGCAGTTCACGTTGCTTAAATGCCCTCAGGCTAAGGAGTTTCATTGTTTCTTGACAAGAAATCACCTCCTGGAAGTAAATGGATGAATTGGAAGAAAAATTCAAAAAACATTTGTAGCTGAACTCAGCATTTAGAATACTCTGCGTTTGTAGCTTTCTTGGACTGTTAACTTCATACCTGAGCTGGTGATCAGCGTGCCTGGCTCATCTTAAATTCTAGTAAATTGGCAGGTTAACACTTTCTAGTTGTACTTGGGAGGCTTGACTTCCTGGTCCATTGTTGCTGATGCACATCGGGAGATTAAAGCCAATGCATTTGAATTGGGCTATAGGTGTTTAGAACCTTTTCTGGCAATGTGGCTTGTTATGATGTTTTTCAAAGAATACATCTGTTGCAAATTTGTGAGATTAGAAGTAATGTAAATATAGTGAGACCCCAGCTAATAAGTCATCCATGTAACTAATTTGTTGCACTGCTTTACCACATTTCTTGTAGAATTAGCAGGAAGGTCAATTGATGTTTTTTTTTTCAATGGATCACTGAGAACAGGTTGCTACAGAGGAAGTTATCTTCTCCGGTAACCTGTTTGTATTTTGATGATATAACTTGGCAATAGCATTATGAAGGTTAATTAGTGATTTTCTTGTTTTTGCACTGATAACTTTTGTTAATTATTTGCTGGCTGAATGGAAGAATGTGCTTCCAGCATCATTCAGATCTGCTCATATATTTGGTCAGTACAGTAATACATCTGCATGATTGAGCAGGAGCAGTAACTTTTTCTTAAGTGCTTCCTAGAATTTTTACATCTGTAAATTTGTTGAACGTGTAAACCCGTGAAAAATGCTGGTTTTCTCCTGCAGCATTTCAACATTAATTCTGCTCTGATCTTGCCGTTTATAAGAATCGTTTTCAGTCGTATGCAAATTGTTATATCGAGTGATTTTGCAATAACCATGCATATGTTTGTAGTTTGCACTAATGCAATAAATGTAGTTCCACAAACCACTGACTAAAATAGAATATAGGATATCATAGGGCCCATTGGTTCAAAGCCATGGTATGTGTCTGGCCTCATAAACTAACACCTTTCTTTTCTTCATGGAGCCAAGGATCCACGTAAAAACAAATAAAGTTAAAAGTTGGCTCGAGTGAAATATCACAAACTCATCCGTGGGATACAGGTTGTTCCATATCCAGATGATCCACACAACCAACAACAGTTTTATCACTGGCTAGGTTATGTGTGAATTCATTTGTTAATCCTTGAGAAGTGAAAGTAATAAAATTGGAATATTATGTCCATAAAAGCGGACTTGGCAATGCTTCCTGAATCTTGGCTTATCGTACAGAGGTTGCTGATAATGTCAATTTTCGTTCTCTGATATCATCATGCTGGGAAAATAAAGTTTGTGTGTCAGAGAGAGAGAGAAACACGAAATGAAAAGCCAAAACTTTCTCAGTGAAATCTTTTCATTATGTGCTAATTTGAATTTAGGTAAAGTTGATGGCAAAGCTAGGTAGGTCTTGCTCGGTTCAAAGCATTGCTTCACTCAGTAAGCATGATTTGCTTAAATCCAGCTTTGTAGGTTCATGAGGGTAAAATTAGTGCTTTATTGAATGTTTGTATTTTTGTAATTAAATCAAGTTAGCTTTGAATTTAAGAACAAAGTCTCCATTATTTCAGTAAAATACTTAAGAAACTTGAATAGAAAAAATTTCAATGTACAGATGTTTGTGTGTTGCGAATAGAAATTCAGCAACACTGTGCAGTGACTTTTGGAAGATTGCTTCAGTTCTTGCCTGAGAAGTTGAAACTGGCTGCTGTTTTAATATTAATGTGCTCTGACTGTAATGCTTTATTCCTTCACAGCTGATTAATACTGTCTGTCAATTATTTACAGATCCAGTGGTTGTGTGGAAGTTCCCAAAGGACTTCAGAGACCAGGTTTGAAACATGATTAACTTTTTTTAAAAATTTAATACTCTTTCCTTGGTAGCTGTGATAAGACAGAGATGAATGAAGTCAGTGAGCAGATCTCCCAGACGTAAACCAAAGCAATTGCAGTACAGACACTGCGACAATGGTTTCAAAAACTCAAATATTTTGTTTGATTAATGATAGGTAACTTATTTTAATATTGATTTCAGTACTTTTGTGTTGTTTTTTTTCCTCAGTGCCCTTAATTTCTCTCCAGACATGGGTTGTCTCTGACCAACCTAATTTTAGTTGGTGAGCTATCAAGTGAAATTGTGGTGTTCTTCAGCGTATTATTTTGCCATTCTCAATGGAGAAAACTTCTTCGTCATTCAAAACACAACAAAAAATATCAGGTAGAGCAGCAAAACTTAAATTGCTCATCACTGCTGGGTAGCTCTATTGACTAGTAACAAGGCGAGAGGAACAGGATATTCAGCCTCTCGAGCCTGTTACCCATCTTAGCTTAACAAAAATCCATGCATCTCAGGTTTGAAATTTTCAGTTCATTTAACCTCAGCAGCTTTTTGGGGGAGCAAGTTGCAGATTAACCGCTATCCTTCATGTAAAGTGCTTCTGGACAGCTCCTGAATGGCCTAGATTTAATTTCAAGGTTACAGCTCCTTGCTTAGGTCTCTCCCATCAGAGGAAATAGTTCTTCTCTATCTGACCTCTCAAATCTTTTAGTCATCTTAACCACCTCAATTAGTTCACCCCTATACTCAAGAGAATGCAAGCGTAGTCTGTGCAACCTGTCCTCATAATTCAACCCTTTTAGCTCCTATATATGAATTGTTCCACATCCCCTCCAAGGCCAATATATCTTGGCTGAGTTGTGGTGCCCAGAACTGAAGGCAGTGCTCCAGATGTGATCTAATGAGAGCTCGACACAACTGAAACATAACTTCCACCCATTTGTATTTCAGCTGCCTTGAGGTGAAGGTTAACATTCCACTAGCCTTTTAAATTATTCATTGTACCTGTCCATTAGTAACTTCATGGATTTTGTACGCAGTACATTATAGAGACCAGTGTTACTGGGGTATCGGCTGCACATCATCTGTAAATGTAGGTACTAGTTATTATAGAAAAGTGTATTGTGAGGAGTTTTGTAGCCTCAAAGCAGTTTTTGTATTTGTTGATAAAAAATTAAGGTTTTCATCAAATAACCAACCATCACTTACTGTTCAGACCTGCACACAAAGAATGGTTAGTCTTAGGAAGGGCTGCTGGAACTGATAGTACCATATCCCAGCATGAGCTACTTAGAGATAACAACAGCATTTATATTAATATCCAGCCTTGAAAGTAATAAAATGTCCCAGGATGCTTCACAGGAGCATTAGAAAGCAGAATTAGGCACTGAACCACATAAGACGGTATTAGGACTGATGGCCAAAAGCTTGATCAAACAGGTGTGTTTTAAGCAGCATCTTATAGGAAGAAAGAGAGGCCAAGAGTTGGAGAGGTTGAGGGAGGGAAATCTGGAGTTTAGTGTCAAGCAGTTGAAGGCACAGCCACCAATGATGGAGTACTTAAAATCAGAGATGCTCAAGAAACCAAGATTAGAGGAGCATAGATATCTCACAGGGGTTGTAGGGCTGGAGGAGATTACAGAGATAGGGCAGAGTGAGGCTATGGAGGGATTCAAGATTTTAAAATCAAGATGTTGATTGACCAGGAGCCTGTGTAGGTTGATGAGTATGGAGGTGAGAGGTTAATGGGACTTGCTGCGAATTAAGACTTGCGCAGTAGGGTTTTTTGATGACCTCAAGTTTATGGAGGCTAGAATTTGGGGGACCAGCTAGGAGTGCTTTGGAATAGCTGTGTCGAGAGTTAACCGAGGCATAAATGAGATGGAGCAGTAAGGGAAAAAAATTCAACCAAAAAGAAAAGGCTCACCTCAGCCTCAGTAAATGGAACTTCCATTGTTTGAGCATCAGCATTGAAATAAGATGATTTATCCCCATGGATTCTAATTTAGCCTCCAATTCTCAGTTTATCTTCGCATCACAAATCTCTTCAACCCTTGAGAGCCTTGTATTGTAGGATATCTCAAAACCTGGTTCTTTTAAATTAGCTTTTCATGCTCACACTTTGGTTGCAAAAATTGGCTATTTCAGAAGTTGAATGGATTGTGAAAAAGCACAAACATGGCCACTGCTAGAATATGCACGTTGCTTCCCTGTATACAAGCAGTGAGGAGCTTTCATTGATATAATGCTGAGAATATTCTGAAACAAAACCCATTAAAATTCTTTTCAGAAACTTTTTTATGCATATGTTTGCATACTTACTCTTTTTAAATACAAAAAAGCTGTTAATTGCTGAATTCTGGTTGACTCACACCTGATTCTGCAGGTTCCCATTGCATTATGAGGCATATTCTTTGACCAGTGTCCCAAGCTTAATTCTTTTTATTTCCATGCTAGCATAAACGGGCTTTCACCTGTGCAGACAGTGAAAGAGTTTCCTTATCACATAGCATTGAGGAAGCTCCAGAATGTTTAGGGAAACAAAAGTCAAAGCCGATTTATAGTTATGAGCAAGCTTCTGCTTTAGTTTAAAAAAGATCTTTGCGATCAGAACCAGCAGAGTGAGCTACATTTTGTGCTGCGGGCTATGCTCTGACCACACTTTGGCCCACATCCTCATCATCCTTGTTGTCCCGGAGCTCTACTGGCTTCCTGTGGCCCAGAGAATTGATTTTAAAAAGGAAAGGTGTGCATTCTGACAGCACCTTTCATGGTCTCAATGTCCCAAAGCGCCTTGCCGGCATTTAAGCCCTTTTGAAATGTAGTCACAGTTGTAATGTAGGAAACATGACAACATTGATGGTCTCAACTTCAATCCACATGATGCTCTCATTCCTGATGCTCTCTCCCTCTTTATTTTCTCTTTGGCCGCATGTCCCTGCCTGCACCAGCCCCTATTCAGCTTCCCCCATCTCTCTCTCTCTCTCTCTCTTTCACTGTTGATGACTGTTCTTTGAGCCTCTGAAAATCCCTCTTTCAAGATCTCTATATTATTATCCATTCAAAAGTTGCTTCGAGAACTTTCGCTTTAGCTGTGATTTTGTTCTCCTTGGCTCCATGCCCACATGCTATCCACAGCCCTGTAAACCTCTCCTGTAATGCTTCTGCAATGCACACTGAGCACCATAGAAATGTTACTTGCATCAGAGGTTTGGATGTGGAATTAGATCTATTCTTGATGCAGAATATAAACTAGGCTATAAAATGTATTGTCCAAAGTGTAATTCAATTAAGTGATCCCTTCCCATTTTCTCCTGGTATTTCATGTGCGAAACCTGTTTTACTAAGTGACATTTCAGTAATTTCAGTTATATTCTGTTATAATTTTAAGCACTCTGCTTTTCCAACAATGTAACCTTGCATTTCTGTACTGTGCTTAACATTGAAAACATCCCAAGATGCTTTCAAGGGGAGGAGAAAAACTAGACAAGGGTCTGACTGCTAAGCCATGTAGCTAGAGACTGGGGACATGGCCAGAAGCTTACAAAAAAAGATTTTTTTGGCAAGTTTTCAAATATGAAGTAGACTGAACCACAGAATGTTTTTGGGATAGTTTTTTAGAACAGCACATCCTGGAGCCACCCAGAGAGCAGATAGCAGGCTATACAAGACCTGGTATTGAGCAACGAGATAGGATTAATTGATAACCTCCAAGTGAAGGCACCCCTAGGTAGCAGCGATCATGATATGATTGAATTTTACATTCATTTTGAGGGAGACACGAGTGCGTCCAAGACTCACACTTTAAACTTAACTAACGGCAATTATGAGGACATGAAAGCAGAACTAGCTAAAGTGAACTGGCAAATGAGGTTAAGGGCTACGTCAATAGAAGTTCAGTAGCAGACGTTTAAAGGGATATTTCAGAATACACAGTATATATACATTCCAATAAGAAAGAAAAATTCCAAGGGAGAGCCCACCATCCATAATTAACTAAAAAAGTTAAAGACAGTATCAAAGTCAGGAGATTGGAAAGAATATAAAGAACAGCAAAGATGACAAAAAGATTAATAAGGGGAGGAAAAATTAGAGAATGAGAGAAAGCTAGGTAGTAATATAAAGATGGATAGTAAGAGTTTCTACAGATATTTAAATAAGAAAGTGTTAACAAAGTGAGCGTTAGTCCTGTAGAGAGTGCATCTGGGGAATTGATAATGCAAATAGGGAGATGGTGGACGAATTGCCTTTATCATTCCTTATCTCAACCCAAACCACTTCTACATCCTGGTTTCCTGAACTTGGGTCATCCCTCTCTAATATGCTAATAGCATCATTAGTTAACAGAACCACCCCTCCACCTTTCCCTAACTTCCTGTTCTTCCTAAATATCAAGTACCCTTCAATATTCAGATCCCAATCTATGTCATCCTGTAGTCATGTCTTTGTAATGGCTATCAGATCATACTTATTTATTTCTATTTGCGCTATCAGCTTATCTGTTTTGTTTTGAATGCCATGTGCGTTTTGATGCAGAGCCTTTAGTTTTGTCCTTTTACTATTTTTGTAGTGTTTAGCCTTATCTGCTGATTTGCTCTTAGACTTGTACTCTCTGTTCCTTCCTGTCACAGTCTGTTTACCTGTCTCTCTTCACTTGCCTCTACTCTTTGATTTACCACACCTTCCCAAATTTGATCTCTTACCCCTACTATTCAGTTTAAAACCCTCTCTACTTCCCAGCGCAGTTCAGGTGTATACCATCCCCTCAGTACAGATCCCATTTTCCCCAATACTGGTGCCAGTGCCCCAAAAAGTGGAACCCACTTCCCCCACATCCATCATGCATTCATTTCTCTAACCTTATTTGTCCTATGACAATTTACACATCGCTCAGGCAGTAATCTAGATATTATTACCTTTGAGGTTCTGCTTCTTAATTTGGTACCTAGCTCGTCATACAGACTATGCAGAGCCTCCTTCCTCATCCTGCCAATGTCATTGGTACCTACATGGACCACAATCACTGGATCCCCCTCACTGCAACTTCCTCTCCAGCCCTGAGCAGATACCCCCAATCCTGGCACTGGGCAGGCAACACAGCCACCTGGACTCTTGCTCTTTGTTACAGAGAACAGTGTCAATCCCCCTTGCTATACTATCCCTTACTACCACTACATTCCTTTTTGCTCCCCCCACTTGGATGGCTTCCTGTACCATGGTCAGTTTATTCATCCATCCTACAGCCCCCACTCTCATCCAAACAAGCTGAGAGAATCTCAAACCTATTGGACAATTGCAGAGGCTCACACTCCTGTACTTCTGCCCTCTGGGTCCCCTTACCTGCGTCACTCGCAGTCACACCCTCCTGTCCCTGGCTACTGACCAAATCAGAAGACCCTATCCTAAGCAGTGTGACTGACTCCGGATATAAAGCATCCCGGTAACCTTCCCCCTCCCTGATGTGTTGCAGAGTCTGAGTCTCAACGACTCTGAGCCAAAGCTCCTCAAGCCGTAAACCCTTCCTGCAGCCTCATTTATGATCGGATGTTGGACAGATGATTTGACATTACTGTGGGTAAGAGCCAAGGGAAGCAGCTGTGAGGTAGAGCTGTTTTCAGGATGCAGAAGGGAGATAGCCCATACTTGCAGACAGTGTCACTAAGGGGCAGCATGAAGTTGAGGATATGGAGTGGGCTGAGGATTGATCCTTGGACTACTAAGGACATGGCCCTGTTGAAGCAAGATAAGATGCATTGGCTTCCTTTAGAGCGTTAGGAGTGAGACCTTGGCGACTGAACTGGATAGAGTTGTAGATGTGATCAAACAGAATGGTGTGGTCAGCCGTATACAAACACTGAAGAAGTGGAGAGCAGGAAGTAAAAAGAGTTATAGTCAGACAGGGTGCTATTTACACCTTCAGCCAGAACAGTCTTGGTGCTGCGAGGTGGGCAGAAATTGGATTGCTGAGATTTGAACAAGGATTGTTGGGAGAGCTGAGTACAGAACTTGGTAGCACCCCTCCTCCCCCACCACATCGCTCCCCTTCCTGTCCCTCTGGCTCTGCTGTCCCTCCACAGCCGCCTGCTTCCTCACCCTCTGTGGCCCTCCTCCACCTCCTCCAGGGCTGCCCTCCTCCTCCCCTCTTCCTCATGTAAATTTAGAAATGTAATTTATAAATGAAAGCCCCAAATATTTAAATGCCTCACATGATCCCACATTTGTAAACAGCAGAATGTAAAATGTTGAGGTATTAATTTTTTTTAACAAACATGCAGCAGTTATATATACAGTTTGAGATTTAGCTTGGCAGTGGTTGGTATACATTCCAAACTTCCCACCAATATCGTTGAGCGTACAACCTCAGGAATTGTAACTGAATTACAACTGTTTATAATCCAGAAAAGAGTTTGTTTTAACACTACTCATTTCTGAGGTGAGGGGATCCAAAATGTTTGATTCTCTCCTGGAATCTAAACAGAGTCTATATATATATGCAGTCTGGATTCTATGCTTTTGAATCCTTTGCCAGGTTTGGTCTTGTGCCTGCATGAACTAATCTGCCTCATCCTTGGACACATTTTCTGTCAGCCTCATTGATACATTTTCTCTGCACTTGCATGTTAAATGATAATTGAAACATTTAGTTACTATTTCACGCTAAGGCCTCAATCAGTGGCCTTTTTTTTTAAACCTTTTTTTAAATTGTCTCTTTTATTTCTTCTCATTTTAGGGTGCAGGTGTGTTGCCCTTGAAAGCCCTCAATACCTTGCTCAGAGCTAATGGCAAGCTGATTAGGGGTGCATTCCATTCTTCTAAGCATTCGTTAAAGGTTGACTAAAACTGCATTTGTATGATTGCCCTGTGGTGAATTTGTACTTGGCTGGGCTGCACCATTACCAGCGAGTATCAGCTGGGCCACCAGGTGAAAACAAGCTCGCTGCCGCTTCTCTGTCTTATCAAGTTTGAAGAGTGTTTCTTTATTGGTGAAGCATGGAGCATCATTTGAGATATCGTCAATTCAAGCCTGTGATTTGGTTTGTCTGTTTGGGGCTTGGTGGGGGAGGTTTAACTGGAGGAAGGTGGAAAAACAGCTAAATAAATAAATGAAGGCATTCCTTGGATGAGCTTACACTTTTGGAGGATTTGTGTACAGATGTACAGATGGCTTGGCCTCTGGCTCAACAGCTTAAAAGACCTATTCAGTTTGCTCATGATTAGGATTATTTTTTTAATGTTTTTGTTGGGCTACTGCGGTAGTTGAAGAATTCTAAGTTAGCTAGCATATGGCAGCAACAACCCTCTGTACTGCTGGCTCTTTTGTTTATCTCGTTATTGTTGCAGTGCTTAATAACAGTTGTAGGCCATAGTTTGGGGCAAAGGGGTTAGTTCACCCTAGGGAGGTGAAGGAGCAGCAGAATTGTGGATTATGGAAATATGAATTGATTGAATAAGAATTGCTGCTGCTGTAGAATGGGACTCAAAGGAAGACAGACTGGGAGCTGGCAGCAACACTGGAATATGATGTGAAAATGACTGGTATAATACTGTGAAGTCTTGGACATTCACAGCTGCTGTCATTGGGAGCAAAAGCATATATTTAGCTCATCAGAAAAAAAAGGCTTAAAGGGACAAATAGAGTAGACAGATGGAAGTGAATCTATTCCCTTTAGTCTTTTTTGCAGCTACTATAGTATGTACATGTTTGATTTTTTTTTTGCTGTGCTGGTTCAGATGTTCCTTGTACTTCTGATACCTTAATTATTAAAACCTAATCTAACTTTTACAAGTGTAGAATTCGACATTGTAAATAATTTTGTTTTCCTGAACAACGTCTGTAATCGGACATCTGTGCCTCTGTGTTCCAACAAATTTTAATTCAATTCGAGAGTTTTGTTTGTGTCTTTTGTGACGTTGATGGAGGTATGTTCAGTCCATAATATAGTTTGCACATTAATGAACAGTTTAGTCGATTGATTCTGCATCAAGCTTTTCAATTCATGTGGACATCCAAATGTAATTCTGAAGTGCTAGCCAGTTTCACTAAATGAAGTGAGTCTAACTGCTAGCTAGCATTGCAACAGCCTTCATGTGCCGAGCTACTGATACTGCTTTTGGGCCGAGTTACATATCGGAGAGCAAAAAACAAATAGAAGCAAAAAATTATGGGTGGGACTGATAAACTCTCCTTAATACACAAGTCTTTAGGATTGATTTCATTGTTATTAGGCATCCTTTCAATGCCTTCTCACTTATACTAATGAAAAATAAATGATTAGACGTTTGCTGTAAGTAATTCTGTCTTCAAGCAGCTGCTTTTCAAATTGGCACTGCATATTTAACCGATGAGACTTTCCTCCCAGTTTTTGATGTTTTCTTTGCAGCCCTTGCCCTTTATTTTCTGCAGACAGGTTGCATTTAGTGGGCACCTACTTGGCATTTCACCAAAGTATAATGGATGATGCTGATGACAGGCAGGGACAGGTCCACCAGTCCATTCCGCTTGCCCCACACAAGTGCAATGCCTTGGGCATTACAATATAAATACTTCCCATCCCATCTGAATGTTATGTAATCGCCTGGTAAAGGTGAAAAAAAGAGAAATATTCCTGGCCAATTAGGAGGAAACTAAATCTGTAAAGTTCCTCCCTGACCACTTTAGCCGATGGAAACTCTTCCGGGAGACCAGCCTAACCCTAATTCATGCTATCGAGTACTTACCTTTTATATGAGGTGATCTTTGCTCCTGCCAGAAATGAGTCGGCTTTCATTTGAAGGAACTTAGTGGATTGGTGTTCACCACATGAGCCAGCAGCCTGCCCCACTTGTCCCCTCATCTCCCAACATCAGCTTAGTTCTGGCCTTTCATAAATTGACCCTATGATCCCCGGTCCTTTCTAGCTAAAACTGGGCATTAATCTTGTGGCCCTCCGCTGCATACTTTCCAAAACCTCAATATCACTCACTATGTGAAGGGGCCAAAACTGACCCCACATTCTAACTGGGGCCTAACCAAGGCCATGTACAAAAACAAAATGGTAGGATAATTTTCTAGAAAATGGAGGATATCAGTATGCCCCAATTTCCTAAATCTCTCCAGCTGTCACTTCCCTGCATAGGCCATGTCTGCAGCTATGCACCAGAACGTTCAGGTCTTTCGTTTTCCACCAACTATAATACTTGGAAGCGTACAATTATATTTAGCATTTGCTCTGCCCTCAAGCATAATACTGTACTTTCATAAGTTAAACAATTTATTATTATTTTATTATTTTTTAAACAGTTACCAGTCAGAGGCCCAATCCCTCGGCACATTTTAGATCTGTCTGGAGTAGTTGATCATCATTTACAGCCCTGACGCTCTCATATATCTTAGTCTAATTTGCAAATTTGTAGATTGTTGCCTGAACAATTAGATCTAAATCCTTAATTAAAAATAATAAATAGCAACGGCCTTAACATTTGGACACTACCAGTGACCAGTCTCCAAGTAGATACAGTTCTCAGTTTGGCTCCATAACCAGAAGCTTAGATTTTGTAGGGAAGTCTCTTATGTGGTATCTTCCCCTCTCCCCTCTACCCACCCCAGGAATGTGAGTGTTTTATTCTTTGATCCGAGCTGAGATGGCTGGACCCAGCAGTTTAATAAAACCTGGACTTTGCTGTTGTTTCGTGCTAAATAGGGTATTACACAGTATCTTGCGTAAGGGTGCAGAAAGCATGGAAGAAATCGAGATGATATAGTTCATGAAGCCTGATACTTCTACAGATCATTCATAATCTTTCTTAGATTCTACCCTGATGACTTAATTCCCTCAGAAAGTTTTGTGTAAGTACTCCCTAATTCCTAAAGGTGACCTAGAATATCTATCCATCCTTGTTATGGCCCAGCGGATGGTAAATACTGAGCTGCTCAAATCCCAGACATAACCTTGAAACAACGGCCACAACTGTTTTGCAATTTGTATTTTTATTTCAAGATGCATGCCTTAAATTTAGTAGTAATAAGACCAGCAAGTCTTAGAGGTTTTTTACAAAACTAAATTAGACATATATTAATAGGAGAAAAGATTTTAAGCATATAAGTAGGTCTACAAATTACAACTATAATAACTCCTAAATCCCCTAATTAATCTAGCCCCCAGTTACACCTCCATTAAGGCAACCGTAAAGCAAGATAGATTCCAACAGACTGAGGCAAAGCACACAATACCCTGGACAGGGATATTCACAATGAGTTTTCTTAGTGTTGTTTCCTGTAGACAGCAGCTTGATGCATAGAAGCTTGAGGCTTTTCACACATTTTAGAGCTTAGCATGCCTTCTGCTTACACATAACCTCAGCTCCGTTAAACATGTTTCTCCCTTTTTCATGTAAATCCCATTGTTTCATTATGTATTTGCAGCTTTACTTTTTCCATAATATAAACCTTCCATAGTGCTCATATTATCAGTAATCTTTGGGAAAATAAACACATTGTTTGGCTTACCCTCTGTTAGCTAGGTGTAACACGTTACCATCCCTTTGAAATTCATGAATCTGGTTTATCTAAAAATGCCAATGTTCTTCACATCTCACATTCTAAACCTTCAGCCATGTTTATGCATTTAGCATTTCAAAACTAGCTTCTCTTTTGGTAGCTCAAAAGCTCCAGACTAGCTGTCTGCAGTTCAATTAAAACCCCCACACACACAACCTCACACAGAGAAACTAATCCAAACCTCATTATTAACCTACCTGTACAATAAATCGCAATAATAATGTGAAAATTATTATATTTTCATGACAGTCCCCACATATTCAGCTGAAACTAATTGCTCCCGATAGACATCTAGTTGCGCTTTGACCTCAGCCGTTGGCACACATCATGGAATATTTGATCAACTCTGTCTTTAAGCCATTTCCTAAACAGATACTTTTTCAGCTTTTTATTGGAAGGAACTAATAAACCCAAAACCTCTCTGAGATTTTGGACCTGGAATACCCACTGAAGTATGAGTTAACTTTGCTCCAGTGTTTTGGGGTATGTTTTCAGATGTCTCAGATTATAGCTTACTGGCATCTGTTCAAGATTTTTCTGTCTTTAAAGAAAAACTGTCAGCATGAGATGAATGAGAGCTCTTGCCAGTTGTACCACCTGTAGTATCTAACCAGCCACCATTGCATGCTTGTAAATTGCTTGGAAGCTGTTGCTGGATTCTCAGTGGACTTTAATTCACAGTATGCACCATTAGACACTGTGAGAGATGAAAATTGCTGTAATCATAAGTAACGTTAGTGCATGCTAATAAAACTGTTACTTTCTGTTGAGTTGGTTAGGAATTATTAATATCCCACAAGGAATTCACAGCATTAAAGAATGTTTAGTTACAACTGCTTTGCAGATGCTAAGGCTTCTGTATGTTTGCAGCAGTGTTTGAACAGTACAGTATACACTATTACAGTAACTGGAAGAAAATTCTATCAAGTGGGTTGCCTTAAATTTTCAACGTTATTTAGCATAAGTAAATTGGAGTTGGCAGAAGTTTCATACGTCAAACATCCACATGCTTTAAGGGAAAGGAAATTCTGGGGAAGTCCATTTTTGTTCCCTTAGAAATAATTGTCTTATTGGATATTTCTTCAGCCATTTTTCATTCAGTTGTTTTGCTGCTAAGGCAGTGATTCAATTATGTGGAGTACCCTTCACATCCCAGAAAGATTGCATTGCAAGCAACATGTGGAGCAACTGAGCAAAGCATCCATGGGAATTCTGAGTGCAGGCTGAGAAATTTGCATTTTTGTCCTGGCTGGACTGCTCTAGAATAGCCTATAGGACATGTAGGAAACATATGTTGGAAACTATGTCATTCTGGAATACGTCCAGTAAAGGCCAGTGGGACGGGCCAGATGGATCACAATGGTCTCTTCCAGTCCTGTACACACATACCTTAGTGATGCAGTCTAGCCATGAGGAAGACCTGACTGAAGGGCTTCTATGTATGGAAGGGAATATCCTCTTTAAAACCTTTGAAGAAATATCTAAGGGTGTTACTTTCTTTTGCAAGAAGGAAAGCACTTTGAACATCAAGTACTACTCTCAAAGCTTTAAGGAAAGATGAAGGATTGACAAACCAGAGAATTAGTCAATTCAGCATCCATTATAGAGTTACTGAGGCTGGCTATTGAGGATGGTGGAGATTAATGAACTACTTGAGCTTAGAATTATAATATTCCATTACTTATGAACCACTGAGCACAGCAAAGTTCACTTCTTTGTTGTACCAAATCTAAAACAGAATTATAAAGTGCTAATGTAGTTTCGCTAGCATTGGTGAAACACCTAAAACCCTCCACTTTTACAGAAACATTGCAATGAGGGTCATGTTTTGTGATGTTAAGATGTATGAGGGAGTTTTAAAGGTAGAGAGTCGTGATGGGTTGTAGTTGTTTTCAAATTACCTTTGCCTGCGTGTGTTTGTACTCTTGTGGCCTTATATGATGTAAAGCCTCCACTCTGAAGATTGGAGGCTTTTTCTTTATACACAGAATTGGGCAATTGTACAGTGATCGGTATGTTTAGGCTCATCATGTGGTATCATAACAAAGTAGGTCTTAATTCTCACCCTGAGCCTTTTATCTAAGGAGAATTTGTCAATCTGCTCAGATTTGTTGCTTGGCTCTCTTTAGCTCTGTAAATATAGTGAGGAATATGGGAGTTTTGAGAGTTATTTCCCTATAAGAGGGCCCAATGTCCATGGACTGAGTAAGTGCTTGATTGAGTACATCTGTGCTGTTAAATTCTGGTAGGCAAGATGCCTCCTGGGAAGGTAAAAGACTGTGGCAAAAACCTTAAGAAGAAGCCATGACTTTGATAGCAGACCAAGTTAAATATTTATGGTTTTTGTTAGAAATACCACAGAGATGAGATGATAATCACAACAAAAGGGATTTTTCCTCAGCAATATTTACCACATAAATACTGGTGGGGATGAGCACAATTGAAATGTATTGAAAAGTGGCAAATTCTTTTTCAAATGTTTAATACCCCAGTGTTAATTTATCTTTACAGAATCTGCAGCGGTTTTTATTGGGTATGCTTACATGATTTATAGCTTTTATTTCATTCTGATGCTTCAGTGCAATAAAAAAAATTACCTCTTCATCCTTGCATGTAGCACATCAATTCTCTGTCTGGTACAGAAATGATAAGGGAATGTTTGTGTGCTGCGTGTAATGAAATAATGAACCTATTAATACGGATTTTATTTACTATATCACTAAATGTAGCACCGAGGAAATCTTGTCCCAGTACCTTGCCTCACTCATGCTTTCAGCAACGTCTTGTTTCTGAGGCTCTTCGTTTATAAGCCATGCTGCAGCATACATATGGTTAGAGTTTAACAAAAAAATTCATCCTCTTTAAACCCTATTATTTATTTAAAATTGAGCCTCCCAAAAATAGTTTCAGGCTTGTCTATGTTGTGTAAAAATTTCTTGAAGTTAAGTCAGAATTGCAGTACCCAAGAAATTGAACGTTCCATGTGTAATATTTTTGAATCAAGAATTTCTCATTTGTAGTAATTTGCAAATTACACATTTCATCGATGTAAAACAAGCTCCATAAGGAAACATTTGATTCTTTTTCTTTCATTTTCTGAATGTTACTGCCACGAGCAAGATTGCTATTTATTGCCCATACTTCATGGCACTTGAGAAGATGAAGTTTAGCCATCTTAGTGAACCGCTGCAGTCTGTGTGGTAAAGAGGTTCTCACAATACTGTTAGGTGGGGAATTCCCGAATTTTGACCGAGCAATAATGGAAGGGTTGCATCGCCAAAACAGGACGATTTGAGACTCGGAGGAGAACTTGAATGTGATGGTGTTCCAATCCATCTGCTACCCATGTCCTGCTAGGTGGTGGAGATTGTGACTTTGGGAGGTGCTACAGAAAAAAACTTTGGGTTGCTGCAGTACATCCTAGATAATGCATACTGCAGCCACAGTGCTGGTGCAGGACGGATGTTTAGACTCATTGCTGAGGTGTCAATGAAGTGGACTATGTTGTCCTGGAAGATGCAGATGCACCCATTCAGGCAAGTGGCGTGTATTCCATCAACCTCCTGGCTTGTGCATTGCACATGATGCGTAAGAGTTGGTGAGTCAGGACAGAATACCCAGCTTCTGAATTGCTGTAGTAGCCACTGCAACCAGCGAAGCTGGGATTATTCGTCTTACAATGGATAAGGTGAAGGGGAGATTTAATAGAGGCATTGATGAGGGATTTTGATAGGGTAAGGAGGGAGAAACTGTTATCATTTACAGATGAATTAATGATCAGTGGGTACAATTATGATAATTGGCAAAGGAATCAGGAGAGACAGAATGTTTTAAAAAGCAAAATTACAATCAGAAAGGATGGTGAAAGCAAATTTA
Source organism: Carcharodon carcharias (assembly GCF_017639515.1). Classification (NCBI taxonomy): domain Eukaryota; kingdom Metazoa; phylum Chordata; class Chondrichthyes; order Lamniformes; family Lamnidae; genus Carcharodon; species Carcharodon carcharias. The sequence continues at coordinate 5,466,000 of NC_054482.1, read as the reverse complement.
GTAGTAACTTTTGAAAGGAAATTGGATATAGATTTGAAGAAAGATTTTCCAGATTATGGGGAAAGATCAGGGAACATAGGAAGGGGAGGCAGTGGCGTAGTGCTATTGTCACTAGGTTGGTAATCCAGAGGCCCAGGGTAATGCTCTGGGGACCACAGCAGATGGTGGAATTTGAATTCAATAAAAATCTGGAAGTAAAAATTTCAAACATGAAACCATTGTCGACTGTTGTAAAAACCCATCTGGTTCACTAATTTCCTTTTAAGGAAGGAAATCTGCCCTCCTTACCTGGCCTACATGACGCCAACCCCACAGCAATGTGATTGACTGTTAAATGCCCGCAAGCGCAACTAAGAATGGGCAATAATGCTGGCCTAGCTAGCGACACCCACATCCCAAGAACAAATAAATAAATAAATAAAAAGGAAATAGGAGCAGTAGGCTCCACCATTCAACTAGTTCATGGATAATCTTCTTTCTCTATTTTCCAGCACTATCTTTAACATCAAGAAATCTGCCTTGAATATACTAAATGACTCTACCCCACGGGCTCTGGGGTAGAGAATTCCAAAGATTCACCACCGTTAGAGTGAAGAAATTCCTCCTCATCTCAGTCCTAAATGACCTAAATCTTATTCTGAGACTGTGTCCCTTGGTTTTAGACCACCTCCCAGCCAGGGGAAGCATCCTTCCTGTATCTTCGCTGTTGAGCCCTGTAGGAATTTTGTATGCTTCAAGTAGATCACCTCTCATCCTTCGAAACTCTGGAGAATACAGGCCCATATACGAAGTAGATCTAACTGAATACATCTTTCAAAGAACTGGCAAACATGGAATGCCCCCTCAATTTGTGTAAGATTCAATGATTCTTTGATTTATGTGCAGGCTCCAGATGAGGTTTTGGTCAATGATGATCCCCACAATGGTGCTGATGGAGGAATTGACATTGATAAGGCATTGAGTATCATGAGAAAGTGGTTCAGAGACTTCCTTACTGAAGATAGTTTTGCCTGGCACTTGTGTAATGTGAATGTTGCTTGCTACTGATCAGGCCATGCTTGGATGCTGTCTAGGTTTTGCTGCGTGTTGAGCATGGATTGCTTCATTATCTAAGGAATTGTGACCGAAGTTGAACACTGTGCAGTCATCAGCGAACAGTCCCACTTCTGATCTTATGTTGGGGGAAAGGCCATTGATGATGCTGCTAAAGATAGTTGAGCCTAGGACCCTGCCCCATGATGCTGCGGCAGAGTTGTCCTGAGGCAGAGATGTTAGCCTTCAGCAACCACAATCATCTTTCATTTTGCTGTGTGCGATCCCAGCCAATGGAGTGTTTACCCTTGGTGGTCTTGGCATTATAAGGTCCCCTTGGGTCCCATACTCAGTCACATGACGTCTTGTCAAAAGCAGTCCCTTTTGCCTCATCCCTGAATTCATGTTTGTCCACATTTGCGCTATGGCTGTATTGAGGTCTGGAGCCCATTGGTTTGGCAGTACTCAAGTTGAACATCACGTGAGCAGGTTATTAATGAGTTGCACCACTTGATCGTGCTGTTGGTGACTTCTTCTATCTCTTCTTTGAGAATTGGAAATAGGCTGACAGTATGTTAGTTGGCCTGGTTTAATTTGTCTTGCTTTTTGAGATGACTTTCTGAAATTGTGTATTCAGAATGAGCTTTTATTCGTTCTAATATAAAACATTTGTAAACAGAACATGCATTTAACTTTTGCCAGTGAGATACTTTTTAATTTCAGTAATGGAACATATGATAGTTTAAATTGGAACATATAGACCATAACAGACTCTGGTCAATTCAGCCTGTCCTACAGAATTGTGATACCCTGTGCATCACAATATGTAACCTTGCTGCTGCAGCCAAAAGCAGGCAACTTTCTGGGAGAGATGAAAAAACAGATTAAATGGCAATTTGGGGGAAAGATCCTGGGAATTTCCTTTCTGACCTAATCAGCTGATCAAAACTTGTCCAGAAAATCATTTTGACCTTGAGTTTCTGGAAGTATCGTCCTTTTGTAAGAGATGATGTCCACCCCAACCCGATTTGGATCCAGCACCCACTTGACTGAATTGAGTGAGCTAGCATCCACTTCATGAGTCAGCAGCCTGTGACAGAGATCCACAGTTCTCTGCAAAAAGAATCACCTCCTGACACCTAACCTTGATCTCGCCTTACTCAACCTAAAATTGTGAGCACTGGTTCTTCCTAACCTACTTTATTGGAACAAATTGTCAACAGGAACACAATCTATTCCTTTCATTATCTTATAAACCTTGATCAAATCACCCCAGGTCAATGCTTCCCTAAAGTATAGAGCCCCACTTTATTAACCTGTCTTGGTAAATCAGCTGCTTTTTCCAGGGAATTAGACCAGTGACCCTCCTTTGAATCTTTTTCAAACCCTCGGTTTCATCCACCATGAGAGGAGACCAAATTTGGATGCGGTATTCCAAGTGAGGCCTGACCAAAGTCTTGTACAGACACAAAATAGGATGCCATGTATTATTCTCAATTGACCTACGAATGCACCCAGCACCCCTTGTGACTTCATGACATTGCTAATGCACCTTTTGGAGAGATTTTATGAATGTTGAAGGTTATATGAATGTTGAGCAATCACTCTGCCCTCATACATGACACTGTGCTAATACAAGTTAAATATCATTCGCTAGATGAGCCCAATAACTAAAGCAGATGAGCATCACCTTACAGTCCTAACACTCACAAAGATGAGGGCCATGATTAGCAGATCTATACCAGAGTATTAATAAAAATAGTACAGAGCATCGATCACAAACTGACCCCTGCAGGAGGCTGTTGGTGACAGGTCTCCAAAAAGATCCAGATGCAAATCTGTAACTATGTTTTGCTTACCTCCTGCCAGCCGGTCCTCCCTATAGCCCAGTATATTATTACTAATGCCAAAGGTTTCAGTCTCACGGTGAAGTTTTTTCATGCAGTAACTGATCAAAACCTTTCTTGAAATCTAATTAGAGAATGTCTACTGAGCTTTCAACATCCACCAACTCATCACCTCACAGTATTTTTCTCCAGTTCAGAGGGCTGTTTTTCTCCCCTAGTCAGCGTGGCTGAAAAAAAGCACCACTACTGAGACAATAGAAAGTGTATCATCGGCATGGGAAAACACGTGGTTTTATCTTCTCTTTCATGGTTCTGAAAACTGCAAGACAGTTACTATTTATAGTGAAATGAATTTGCTGAACTGCTCTAAAATAAACAGTTCAAGTTGATAACACTTCCACTTATCATTCAAACACTACACCCAGGAGATTGACTTCAGCTGTTCACTGTAAAGATGCAACTTTTCATGCAGGAATTAAAACGTTCTACAGAAAAACCTTAATGTTCAACCTTAAGGAATGCATCACCCGTGCAAAGTATTCCTTCAGACTGTAACAATCAATCAACCAAGAGATGGGAAGTATTGTAAGTTTGGCTTTTCAGCACACAATGTTCTTTGGTTCGTCGCTGCAGTCTCTATTCCCCTATTTCTTGTCCTGTTGATTACCTCATGATTTCCTTCCAGAATGGGACACTCATCTTGGATTGTTGGGATTTGGGGGTGGGGGTGTGTGGGGGGGATGGAGGAGGGTGCAAGTGGTGGTGGCTGTGGAACTTGTACACCACACAGTTCCCAGCAGGTAAACAGAGTCTGTCTTCAAATTGCTTCAACTTTCAAAAAGTGTGTCATCACCATCTCACTGAGGAAATGGCCAAGACAACATCAGCACCTCTGTTGTCACAATTTGACGCATTAGTGCCAGTGATCTGTCAGGAAAAATTGCACTTAAGCCAATATCCTTGAGGGTTGTGTAGTACAGGCCCTGTGTACTGCACTGAATTCGACGGCTCTGGTCTCTCCCAAAACTAATAGTGATGACATTGATAGTCATGTGGTGCTAAAGCAGAGTATTGATGTCACCAGCACTACCCTGACAGCATAGTTTCGGGCATTAACGTTGTTGAAATGATAATTATTTATGCCCTGCGTTTAAGCACTTTTCGAACTTGGTGGTGGGTTGCTTTCAGCTGACACAGGATTCAACATCACAAATTAATTTTCTCTTTTATACCCGACCAGCTTTTTATTACTGTGAAATAACGCAATGTTGAAATGTGCATCAGAAACAACAGGGCAGTGGTGTTTGACGATTTAACAATCATTTCCTCCCTTTTTCCTCCAAGTCATTGCATGTCACTGGTTCTAGATGGAGGAAACTGTCATCATTGTCGCTCCCCTCTGTTAGTCACCGAGGACCTAGCTTTTTGTTTCTTGCCTTACAGTTCCAGGATCCCATTAGAAGATATTCAGAGGGAATTTACAGAGCTTCAGTTAATTTCAGGACAGTTGGCAAAGGCGCTTTTTGATAGATTGGTTATGACAGCGCTCAATGAATCCAAACACTCCTCAGCTGTCAATTTTAAATCTGAATGAAAGAAGTTTGATTATTTGCGCTAAGAGCATGACTGTAGATCTTTGTGTTTGGCCAAAAATTGTCTCCCAGCATTTTGAGGGTTCATGCTGCTGTAATTCACTCCTGCACTTTCTTCAAACATTTTCCTTATTTATATTTCCTTTTTGAACAATACACTATCCTGTGCAGCGCTGATTTGTGGCATCATTGAAAAATAGATTTTTCAATCAGTTCTTCTCGTGGATTTTTTGTGGCAGCATTTGCTTTTAATGTTTAAGGTTTATAATGGAGAAATTTTGCTTCATGTGTTCATTCAACATTTCTAGACAAATTCCATCATACAAATCACATGGAACCTCTGGGGAATAAAAAAAGAGCCCTATCCACTTGCTTAGATGGGTGCAGCAGCAACAGTCAAAATGCACACCATCCAGGGTAAGGCAGCTTTCTTGATTAGCACCTCATCCATTCATCTAAACATCCAGTTCTGTCACCACAAGCATACACTAGCTGCAGTATGTCATGCAACAACAGCTTGCCAAGCATTTTTAGCAGCACCTCCCAAACTGATGACCCCTATCACCTGGTAAGACAATGGGCAGCATGTTGTTGGGAACAACATCACCTTCCACATTCCCCTCCATGCCGCACATCATCCTGACTTGGAAATATGTTACATTTTCCTCGTCATCGCTGGATCAAATCCTGGAATCACCTACCATCAGCATTGTGCGAGCACCTTTGCCAAACCTGTGGCAGCAGGCTCAGGCTGGCAGCCCACCACCAAGCTTTTAGGGCAAGTTGGATCTGCTAATAAATGGCAGACTTGTAATCCACATCCTGAGAATTAATTTCATAAGAAGAACTTTGCATAGTGCCCATGCAAGGTGTCTTCACTTCAGTCCTCATTCTAGGCTGTGCCTTCTGGTTTTTTGTAGGAGATATATGAACAGTTAACAAAATGTTCCCTCCAATGTTGTAAATATATTGATAAATGATTCATTTTACATGAATCTTGACGGGCAAATGTTGAAAATATATTGAAGTAACTATTACACTGGAAGATCATAATTGGCCTTGTGCATGGGGAATAGTTAATGTTTATAGCATAGGCCTTATACAGATATATCATTTTTGTGTATGGTGTATCACTTGAAATAAATCCCATGAAGATTTACTCAAGTGTCTGAAATCCATCTTGAATGTCGACGCAAGGAAGCTTTCAGAGATAAAAGTCTGCTAGCTACAATCTTTGACATTCAAATTTTGTTTTTGATTATCAGTTGTGGCTGTTATAAAATGACGTTTTGCAGTACATCTCAGCGCACACCAGAAAGCTTGTATTAGAACCAAAAGATGTTATAAATTTGTTTTGGGTTTTTTCTAGGATCTTCTATTCATCTTCAGTTTTGCTTCAACTCATGTAACATGTAACATGCCAAACTGCTGCGTGATGTTGGATGGTGTATTTTTTTCTTTGTTGAACCTCAAAAGATGATCCGTGTTAATATGATGAATTTTATGGGGTCCATCTGGAAGGTCAAAAAAACTGCCCAGATATCAGTAGTATTTATGACCCACTATCACAAAATGCAACTTTACTTGCCTGCTGAAATAATTCTTGATAAAGGCTGCAGAAGAAACATGAAATGTGATGAGGCAAGTTTTTTTTTTAAAGAAAGTTTCTGAGTTTGGAAGTATTTTGAAAGCACTTTCTGGCTGAGGATTTCGCCCATAGAATGATGGTGCTATCAGTTTAAATTTTGAACTTGAACTGATGTCCTAGTTTCTTGCATGAATATTAAGTGTTAGCAGATCAAAGACGCAAACCAAACTGAACAATGTTCATTTATAGTGCTTGAGCAAAATCCTAGGATGTTAATTGTGAAGGCTTTAGTGAGCGGGTTGGTAGCAGTAAATGCAGAGGCTGTGAATATTTTGGGAGGAAAGTATGCTAATTAGTAACTTACTGTCCAATGTCCTCTACAAATAGAAGCTAGGTCAAATTGACAATACGGAGGAACATGAGATGCATGGTCTCCTTTGAAGAATTTTGGCATATGATGGATGGTGGCCCAACAACTCCTCTTTCTGTGTGGAGAAGCAAATTTCCACGGGCAGATTAATTGATTCTTTGTTTTTCTATGGATTCTGTGCCTCTCACTGGTCATTCCTGAGTGGGATGTCATCACTTTCCTTCTGAAATAATTTTCCATCATCTTGTCTAGTCTTCATTAGGATTCTGTGATTCAGGGTTCAAATTCTGTGAAGGAAATAGTTGAGTTACTTTTTAAAATTCAGCCAGTGCCTGAGATGCACCTCAGCCATCACAATTGATAATGACTGTGATCACTGCCTTAGTTTCTTGTTCGCCCAAGCATAACATTTTGTCAAATGTTCCTGCAAATTTTTGTCACAACTTGTGAGATTAGTTTCAGTTGTGGGAAGCATTGTTTCTCACCTCTGCCAATCCCCCTGCTCCAGGTGGAATCTGTTGGAAGAGCGAGTCCCAAATGGTGATATATGGTGCTATTTGCAATCTTAGAATTGGCATCAAAGTATCCATTACATTAATACTTCTTCATGATAAAGGCAATAGGTATGTCATAGTCTTGAGCAACAACAGGCGCTAGTCAGAAAAGTTATTTACACTTGTCATTATGAATTCTTTGGCACTGCCCCAGTGAAGGAAGATATCCTTGTCAACATTTGGATGCAATATGAGCCTTGTTTTCTATGTGCCTTTTATAAAAATAACCCTTGGCCTCCATGATAGAGCTGCCAAGTTCAGATGCCTGTGCAAGTCAGGAGGGCTGCACTGGAAGGATTTTTACCTGTGCAAGGGGCAGCTTTCCAAAGCGTTCAGACTCATCGTAATCAGATATCTCCTTTGCAGGCAGTCAGCTACTGCTGCCAAAATGACATGGATCAAGACCAATTTGCTTATTCCCTTTCACCCTTTAATGTCTAGAGAAGTATTTGGGTCTTGGGTTAGGCGGAAGGTAGTACCATACAGGTGCAGGTGGGTTAGTTGCAATCATTTTGTCACATTCGGCCTGAAATTTGCCTCTTCCTGAGTTTTAAGCCAAATCTAGCATGAGGATCCTCCTAGTAAGGCCTACACCTGACCTCAGTGAGAAGTCGAAATGACTTGTCCTATTCCTAGCCTTCTGGGAAAGGCATCTGACATCAAGTCCAAATAACTGAACGTGTATAATAAATGCAAAAAAGCTGAACTTGTAGGTTTGCCAAATCTATGTGTCTGCTGTTAAAACACGGCTCAAGCCTCGACTAGGAAACATTCATTCCTTTGGTGGGGGGCTCTTTTCTGGACATTTTACTCTAGTGGCAGACTGATTAATTACCTGGATTTTGTTGATTTATGATGGCTGGGACACATTTGATTGGTTGCAATGTTTTCTTTGTACTGCGTGTTTGGTTGTGCTGATCAGTTGGAATTTGATTTTGGGCTACAGTTGCCAGCAAACCTGGCTTTTCATTGAATGTTGCAAGGAACAGACCAAACCATTGCAGTCCAGGTTATGGCAAAACATAAGTCAACTGCAGGTCTTTCGGCACAGCTTCGAAAGATACAAGGTTCTCTAGGTGGGTCAATCTTTCAGTTGCCAGTGGTGATGCAATCTGTTCCTGTTCAATCAGCGAATGAAGTGGAATCAGGTCACCTTTGATGGTTTGTCCCTCAATGAATGGGGTACTACGGCATATTCATAGACCAGATAGACCATAGGAGAAGGTTATGTTTTACCCTGCAACTGGAGTTCCCAAAATTCATGTCTTTGACCACTTGGATGAGAAAAAGAGCTTCAGTTGTAGATCTAGGAACTGGAATGACTATTCTAACCCAGTGGAATGTCCAAATGTCTATAAATCAGGGCAAGTCCACAATCTCAGTTCTATCTTTGCTATACGGTTTTGATTTTTCACAGTGGTTTGTAGAGATGGCAAAAACAGCACTTCAGTATTTCCTCCATTTTCTTGTCGACTATGGGGATTCTGATTTCGAGCCAAACCATGACATGATGCTCATAAGTGCTTTCATTCACAGCCAGTGAGTATGTTGCCATGGGACAAGTTTCTGTTTTATTTAGAAACCAGGGGGATGCATTTTCAGTCTCTTGCCAGTGCGCATTTTGGTTTGGCCATCGGTATAGAATACTCCTGTGAACTTTCATGGCTTAACATTTTTTTTTGCAAAAATATACTTTATTCATAAATCTTCAACAACATTTCAAACCATTTCAAAATCACCATCACAAAAATACAATCAGGTTCAACTTTTACAACATGAATCACAAGGTGTATCAGTACAAATAAAATGAATATTACAATCATTGGCAGACATTCATTTTGAGCTGTACAGCCCGAGGGGCTCTTTACAGTTCCCAGCCCCTCAGTGCACTATGGCAGAAAGGTCTTAGACAGCGACCCTTTCCCATTGGGTCTTTGCGGCAGCTGCCCCAAGCTTTAGTGCATCCCTCAGCACGTAGTCCTGGACCTTGGAATGTTCCAGTCTGCAACACTTGATCGGGGACAACTCTTTGGGCTGGAAGACCAACAAGTTTCAGGCAGACCAAAGACCGTCTTTTACCGAGTTGATGATCCTCCAGCTGCAGTTGATGTTTGTCTCGGTGTGTGTCCCTGGGAACAGCCCGTAGAGCACAGAGTCCTGTGTCACAGAACTGCTCGGGATGAACCTCGACAGAAACCACTGCATCTCTCTCCAGACCTTCATTGAAAGGCACTATCCACAAGGAGGTGAACAATGGTCTCTTCCCCACCACAGCCACCTCGAGGGCAACGTGCCGAGGGGGTGAGACTCCTGGCATGTAGGAAGGATCTGACAGGGAGGGCCTTTCTCACCAGCAGCCAAGCTATGTCTTGGTGCTTGTTGGAAAGTTCTGGCGATGAGGCATTCTGCCAAATGACTTAGTCAGTCTGCTCGGGGAACCATCCAACCGGGTCCACCTTCTCCTTTTCCCTCAGGGCCTTTAAGACGTTATGTGCTGACCACTGCCTGATGGACTTGTGGTCAAAGGTGTTTCTCTGCAGAAATTTTCCCACGAGGGACCGGTAGTACGGCACGGTCCAACTACTTGGAGCGTTCCACGGCAGCGTGGCCAGACCCATCCTTCACAACACCGGGAACAGGTAGAACCTCAGCACGTAGTGACACCTGGTGTTTGCGTACTGAGGGTCAACGCACACCTTGATGCAGCCACACATGGGCTTAGCATTTCACTGGTGTGAACACGTATTCTCTTAAGTCAATGTTTCACGCACTTACATGAAGGAATGATTGAATTGGTAGTGCCAGAAAGAACTTTATGGGCATGGTGATTTCTGAACATGGACCTGTTTATGATGGTGAACAGCTGTTAGCTCCTGTTTAAATAGCATTTGGATTGCAATCTTGCGATGGCTTTTCCTGTTGGAGCTTCACCTGGCTCATCTGTTTGTCGTGATTGAGAGGATTGTCTTCAGCTGATGTTGAGCAGTAGTGATCCAAACTCATTGCTACAGACGAAGAGTTAGTTGTCCAAATTGCAGTGCAAAACTGCCTATCTGGATGCAGAAATCCTCTGACGACATGACCATTGAAAGGGAATGACTATTAGTCATCTGACCCTTTTCTTCTATAGAGGTTATATTAATTGCTCCCAGAAAGTTATCCACCACAGAGCATGAAATAATAAACTTATCTCATATTGTTGTATTTGTCCAGAAAACTGGATATATTAACACATGAATCAACTTAAATTTGGAGTGGTTCCATCAGTTAATGATCTGAACTTGAATTTGATATCAAGTTATAGGAGGGGTGATGCTGCAAGTCTTAGAATTTTCCATGTTCCTCCTGAAAGATTCTCTTAGGAATCACCCTCCCTATATCCGTTCCATTAAAAGGATTCTGTTTCCAATTTAACTTCATTTTTTCCAACCCCATCTTACAAGCAAGATTCATAAACCGGTGTGTTTTTCTTTAGGTTTCTGTGAGCTAAGATTAATTGCACGAATGCCAATTGTTCAGGTAATAGTGACTTTTACCGGTTCTACCATTTCAGACCAAAGCACATACATTTTATGGGTTAGATTTAGTGTCAGTTTGCAATTAATTAGCACAGGGTATAGTCCTAAATTTCTGTTATTTTGTGGATGGGAAACATTTGATTAAGGTCATTGAACTTGATTTTTTTAATGATGTGGGGTAACTTCAAAAAAGGTTACTTTGTTCAGTATTTGTAAGCTCACTATTTGCACTTCTACACTTCGTTGTTTTGATTCGTTGGCCAAAGCTGAGAAAAAGAGTTGGCTGATCATTTTAATTGTGCCTCGTCTAATCTGAAAGGAGTCACAATCGCCTTCCAAGTTACTGATCTCAAGACTTCTCCAGTATGCAGTGGCTGTTTGGATGAAGAAAAGTGTTAGATTACCTGCTTCAAAGGATTATCTTCACTCTCCTGAAGGAAGCATCTCCCTTCTACCAATTTCAATTTTTGTAGGGAGTTTATTGTCAGCAGTTTTAATAAGTATGCTATGCTTAGTTTGGAATTTTGTTGCTCCTTGTTCAAACAGAAAGCTAATTTGTCAACCCAGGTAAACTGTCTTTCTATTCCCAGTGAAAGAATGGAGAGTCATGTGGGTATCATCCCGGTACTATTGGAGGCATTGATTAAAAAAAATTAGAGAATATATCTACAGCGGTTATCCCATTATCCCACTGGGCATAACATAGTAGTTTGGCAAATGTTTTCTTCAACCTTCCACTTAAGAAAATAAGTTTAAGAATTTGACAATTCACTGATGAAATAGATTTTGTGAACCTACGCTACCATTTGAGAATTGCAGACAAATGCTGCTGTGCTAATGGATAGCAAATCTCCAGCTGAACTGGTCAATAATTGAAATTGTGTGATACATATTCTGATGTATAGTATAACCGTTACTTTTGCCAAGGCTGCTTGCTATGCGGCTGGCATATTTGAGATCTGCAGAGCCTGTTTTTAAAGGATAGCTTGGCTTTCCATGTATAGTCTTTAATAAAGTTAAGGTGGTGGATAGTGCCTTTTAATTAGCATGAGATCCAGTGCAGGAGCTGATACAGCGCCTCATTGATTGATGTAAGTAACCCCATCTATCCTGTCATGGGAATCCCAGTCGTCAGCTGAACTAGGCTGTCCCTTAAGTGGTGCAACCAATTTTTGTCTGAACTGTTTTTGAGTCTATAGACCTGCTGGCTGCATGAATTTAAAAGAGCATTGAGCTTTTTAAAAAAAACCATGCCACCTCCCTGAGGGCTGCCTGTGCCAGTTGGGAAGCGAGTAGAAAGCTTGGGTTGTATTCTGAAGAAAAAGAGAGGAATTCTAAACAGTGGTGATTAGGTTTTAAACTGATCTGTGTTGCTAAAATGGTTTGTTTTTTTGGGGGGGCGGGGGGGGGGGAGGGAGAGAGGAGGGTGATATTCACAGAATACTTGTTTCTGTTGCACAATATTTTTAGTCCCTGCTTCTTCGATATAGAAAAGGACCAGCTAATTAATAAATGACTTGATTTACATCTGTCCATTTAATCACTGAATTAGCAATTTACTACTGAGCTGGTAACTGTTTCTTTAATCTGGAAAACAGCACTTTTTAAAAAATAAGCTCATCCCATTTACCTTTGTAGCATTAAACGATGAAATTCACAAGTAATTTTTGATGTTTGTACATGCACAGTAATGGATAATGTGAGTTGTATTTTTAGTATGCTATCAAGTGAATTATACGGTCCAAACTAAAAAGTAGCCCCACATTTATAAATCTGGGTATAATATACACAGGCCTATAAAACCAGCATAATGTAGTTAATTTGGAACGTGAATGACAAAGCAGAATTCAAAGCAATAAAGTTTTGAAGGAAGGTAGTTGTACAGTCGATGTAATTGTTGAGGATTTTCCAAGTCCAGATCGCTCTGATAAACTGCTTTGGTTGTAGTAACAGGTATTGTTCACTAATCTAATCCTGCTAAAGACCAAAGAATAAGATGTGGGTTTCATTTATGCATCACACCATCTTTTCAAATAAAGCTTACACTATTTTCATAAAGTTTATTCTGTTATAAATTGTGAGTTGTCAAGGAATTGGAGTTCGTAGAATCCTTGACTAAATTAAAACTAATCTTTAAAACAGTTCAAGATTCCCCCCACTTTATACCTGCAAAAAAAACCCCAATTTTTTAACAATTGCGGAGGGTAAAAAATTACATTGGCATGCTTCAGTATCATTACAAGTTCTTGTAAGTTTTATAGAAAGATATAAAATGACTTTTTTGAGCTATGTTTAAGACCTTGTAAATTAAATGGCTGCTGTTGTTGATCATATAGTGTTTTATTGTTGTGTCATGTTGCTATTAGATTTATTAAAATCTAGATTTACTGAAGCATAGCATGCGAGATGAAATGCTTCCCTCAAGACATGTGGCATGTGTATTTTCTTTGCAATTCAAGTAAATCTACTGAAACTTTTTAGTGTAAATGAGGATGGTGCATTTATTTTAAATTTTGGCATTTTTTTATTGCCACCATTTAATGTTTTTCCCAATTTGCATTGTCAGCACATGTTGCGTCTGAAGCCCTTGTTGACTCAAAACTGGTGGCTAGCCTGTGATGCATGTATCAGCAGACGTGGCTTACCCATATGGTGCAGTGCTGCTTGTAAAATCCATATGGTCCTGTTGAAGGGGATCCCAGTGGGGATGAGAGGGGGTGTTAATGCCCTTTAGGCCAAGCTATTCCCTCCTGGTGCTCCTTTACCATTGTCAGTACAGTCTGCTGAAGCATAAATTTGATTCTTGTTAATAATCAATGAAGTTCATTAAGGGTGATTATTTCAATACAGGAACAACTATTTGTATATGGTTTTAATTCAGAAGGTTATTCTCAGACTTTCTGTGGTAGATACAGTAGTGATTCAGATCCAAGTCTTGCATGAGCCTAACATTTTTATTATTCTTCACAGGAAGTGCTGCAGACTGTGCCGAAATTTTGCTTTCCTTTTGATGTTGAAAGGTACAGTATTGCGTGATAAACCAATCATTTTACATTTGACCCTCTGCTTTGAAATAGAATCCAATCTGAAGCGAACATTTTCTAAAACCCCACCATGGAGGCTAAGTGAATTTTTGAGGTCTTTTGGCAAACAGCAGACTATGCTGTGTATATGTGCCAGTTGATGGCTGAAGGACTGGGTGTACACTTCAATTTAAAAAAAAATACATTGATAAATCTTTCATTTTGAGAGGCCTTATGTGCACTTAATGGTGTGTTGGTGCCTTTTCTTTTGCTGCAGCAGCTTTTGAAAATCTAAGCCCCATGCATTGACCTTTTAACTGATGACATCCTCTTGAGTCTTCACACTTGAGTCTTCCAGTTGATTGTGAATATTCTTGTGAACCTTTATGAATGAGCCTTTTTCTCTATTTGTTGGGGTGGGTTTTAAATGTGCCTGGTTGAAGGCTTATATGTGTGTAAAACTAGGCTCCATTGCTGCCATCCAGTGGTGTGCTTACTGATTCGAATTGGGCTTTGGAAGAAGCAAGAGCACCAACACTGACTGCCAAGTACTAACAGCCTTTGATGAAATTATGATTTTCTTTATCAACTTATAAAGGAACTTCGATTTTTTTTTTGCACTATTCATTTAATATACTTCAGCTGTTCATCTTCTGATCACACTCTTACTATCTCCTCTTAGGCATACTGCCCTTAAGCAGCAATGTTAGTTTGAATGTATGCTTCCATGAACAGCAGCGCTCTTCCTTTTTAAGAGGAAAACTTCATATTTCCTTGAAATTGTTATTATGCCATCAAATGTTTAATGAGAGATGTAGTGTGTATTGATTGCTCAGGCTTATTTTTGCGCCCAACAGACTTAAGTTCTTTGTGTTGTTTTGAAAATATAGAAGTTGAGGCAATGAATTAAAACCAAACATTCATTATGAAAGTTTGTGAATGTTTTGTTCAGGCAAGGAGTAACCAAAATATGTGCAAGCATAATGAGATCATGCTTACATGATAATTTGGGTTTAGAGGTACTTTACTTCATTCTGTTGAATTTAAAACTAAATGTCAAACTTTTTGTTAATATTAAAGATTGATAGCCCTATTTAACATTAGAAACATGGCTTAAAATTGGTACGCTTGGTAAATTCTAATGTTTATTATTGTAAGAGAACCATGAAAGAGTTTAAAATGAGAGTTCAGATCCTTCTCTGCCTCTTTCTAACATAGGTGGTTCAAGTTGCACACACAATACTAACATTTTTGATGCACTCATTTGTAGTTCATATTGTGATTTTTACTTTAAACTTTCACTGAGGCAAAAACGACACTTCATTAAAATTAACTTAAAACAGTGAAACTGTCCGTTTAATAATTGTTCCCCTTCCCCCTCTTCTGTCTTTACCTAAATCTTATTAAAATGTTTGCTTATCTGCCAATCTTGAGTTCTGATTAAGGGTGGACAAATGGAAAGTCAACAACCTGCCTCCTCTTTGCAGATGTTGGCTGACCCTGTTATATATCACATTTTCTGTTTCCGTTTTGAAAGTTCCAGCATTTGCTGTTCTAATTGAATTATCCTTTTAATAACATTTCTCTTCAGCCTTCCTCAACCATCATGATTTGACATTTTGTGCTGCAGTTTTATTTCCTTTAAGACAGTTGACAACTCTGACCATGAAGATTTTATTTGCCAATTAATGTTGCACATGGTTATTTTCAGGGTTTCACAGAGTCAAGTGGGGCAGCACTTCACTTTTGTGCTTACTGACATTGAAAGCAAACAGAGGTTCGGTTTCTGTCGCTTAACATCAGGATGTAAAGTCTGTGTCTGTATCCTCAGGTATGTGGAATTAAATTGAATTGCATGTAGCATGTTTAAGAAATGCAAAAAGGTATTGAAGTACAATTAATGTCTCAAATTTTGCAGGAGGCTGTGAGGCTCATCCACTGGCACTGAGTTTGATAGATTTTGGTTAACCAAAGGTTTTAAGGGGTTTACAGCAAAGGCAATAGAGCATGCGGTGTTAGGTTGCAGATCAGTCATGATCTCATTGAACAGGTTTGAGGGGATAAATAAATTTTCTGTTCCTATGTTCCTACTGCTGAACCCACTACATTTGATTCCATTTTTTTTTGATTAATTGTTGTGCCCAATCATGATGACTGTTGCTTTGGGATTTTGTTCGTGATGTCTTGCATTCATGCTCCCTATTATTTTCTTCATCCCTTCACTGCCTCTGATATGAGACTGTTTGTGCAACTTGCAGTCTTGGATGATTCCTGGTTTCCTCTGATTGAACCTTGGTAAGGTTGCAGCCATCTTCTTCAGCTTCTACTACAAACTAGATTCCCATGCCACTGATTTTATCCTGGACCCTGACCACTGTCTCATGCTAACCCAGACTGTTAGCATCCTATCTGAATCTGAGTTGAGTTTTCCTTTCCGTTACAAGCTCCACTGACTTTTACCTTTGTAATATAGCCAACCGCTGCCCCCTACCTCAGTCCATCTTCTGCTGAAACCTTCATCCATGCATTTGTCACCTCAGTATTCGACTCTGCTGGCTGACCTCCCACCTTTCACCTGTTCATCCTCATCTGAAACGTAGCCCATACGCTGTCCCACAAAAGATCCATCTCACCCATCATTCCTTTCCTTGCTGACCTACATTACTTCGTGTTCTCCAAATTTCTGAAGTTTAAAAATTCTCATTCCCTTCATGTCCTCCCAAAAACTCTCAATTTCCATGACTTTGGCCTTTTGTGCGCTCCATTTTCTCCTCACACCACTATTAATTTTTTTCACCCGGAGAGCTGTAGGGATCTGGAACTCACTGCCTGAATGGGTAGTAGAGGCAGAAGCCCTCAACTCATTTAAAAGGTGTCTGGATATGCACCTGAAGTGTATGTAACCTGCAGAGCTATGGACCAAATGCTGGAAATTGGTATTAGGCTGGGTGGCTTGTTTTACAGCTGCGCAAACACAACAGGCCAAATTCCCTCTTTCTGTGCTGTAAACTTTTTATGATACTGCGATTTTCTGTTGGCTGTGTCTGCAGCCATACCTCATAGCCTGAAATCCCTTCCCTAAACCTCTCTGACCAAGCTTTTGCTCAGCCCTTTTAATATTTCCTTCTTTGGCTCAGCATTCCTATTTTTGATTACTCTTCAAAGTAGCTTAGGATTTTCTTCTAAATCAAAGGCACCATAAAAATGCATGTTGTTGGTAAGAAACTTCTAATTATTAAAAGGAGACAATCTGAAATTAAAACAAATTGCCGTCTATCGACACCTGTTAGAGAAAAGATGAGTTAACATATTGGCTGTAGAGCCTTCTACTTACCTTGGACTACACCCAAAATGCTAACCTATCTCTTCTTGGGCTGACCAACTTTGTATTTCCAACATTCTTTTTATTTGGGAATTTGTGGCTTGCCAAATTGCAGTTTTTCATAAATTCAAACAAAGGTAGAAGTTCAGATTATTGGCACAGGTGGCACACTATACTGTTTGAGTGTTATGTTTTTGTGCCTTTTTTAAGGATACCTTTGTCTTCACTGTTAATTCCATTGCTGCATATCATCAACTGGCTTGGCTTTTGGTTGAAGTTGTCATTTATGCTAACATAATGAGGTTTTATTTTGAAAAAAAAATCCATCGTAATTGTTAATGCAAATTTGGATTTTCATCTGCTTTAACAACAGCAGATCAGAAGAGGTAAAATACAGCTGTTGCCTGACTGGCTGAAGCCATTTGATCCACCTAAAGGGGTAGTGAAGTGGTATAACTCCTCACGGAGCTTTCCAACTTTATGACAGTGTTTTTGACAATTTTAATTTCTAAGAACTTTCTTAATTGCTAGAGAAATTCCCTGAGGTGAATTGCTGAAAATCTGTTCAGAGGAGTGTAGGACTTTGCAGGGTACTGTTTTTTTCACCCCACTACTGGTTGTTTGGATATCAGAACTAAAGGAACAAAATTGTCAGACTTGCAGTCATAAATCGAAATGCCACAATCACTATTCTCTTTGCCAATGTGAATGGGCTGTAACTTTTTGTAAAGTATGTTGGTTTTCACCTTGATGCAGGACCAAGGTAATTTTTGCCCTTCTTGTAGATTGAGGGAAGTATGCATAATATTGCAGAACTTGTTATTGTTTCAGAAAGGGCTGTCTGTATGTTGTATCTTAAAATTACATTTGAGCATATAGTTTGACAACAGGATTTTTTTTCAGCAGGTCGCCCTGTTTCTGGTAGCCACTTGCTTATTTTTGGGATTTTGTTTTAGATGTGTTTCAGTATTTTCTGTTCGTGCAAGCTAGCTATTCTGCCAGAAACCATATCTTTCCTCTTCAAGATAACTTCGTTAGCTGTTGTAATGTCAGAACAGAAGAATCTGTATTCTCTGAAAAATGTTTTTAGTTGCACCTGTCACTGAAGATTTCAATGTTCTCCTTTCTTAGAACAGTCGGCTCAGTGTTAGAATTTGTTATCATTGTCAGTACAGTGTTTACTATTTAAGTATTTTGTTTCAATAAATACTGCTGACTGACCATTGTACATAACATAATCTAAAATAGTTAATAAAATATGAAGTATATATTTTGTTTGAGTTTAAAGTGCAGTATTTACTTCAACTAAGCAATTGACTTTTACATTTTATGTTGTAAAAAATGCACGAATCCTAAGGATCTTTTAAAACCAGTTTTTGTCAACCACCCCCACCTGCCCCCCCCCCCGCCCCCCCCAATACATTCTCGAATTACTTTTGGAGATATATGCATGTTGCATACATAACATAAGGATGAGTAGTGATGAACCTTAATAATGACCACAGCCATTACTAATAAATAGTTACACAGCTTGCAATGACTGTAATACAGCAAATACTACAAAATTAGTATTATGATTTTATATTAAAAAAGTGTGCTTTGCACAAATAAAATGTTAGCATGTTTCATGTAGCACATCACTTTTACTGTTGTCAACAAGATTACAGTACACAATCCATTTACTGAAACTATAAATGTATTAAAATAGTCTGTCTGTTTGTGACTTGTGTGACATCACTTTTGGAACTGCTGCTTGGGTCCACACATGTGGTTCTGTGACCTGTGTAAACGACGCTGACTTGTTGGTCTCTTCTATAATAAAAATAGAAAATGCTGGAAAAGCTCAGCAGGTCTTGCAGCATCCATGGAGATAGAAACCGAGTTAACGTTTTGAATCCATATGACTCTTCCTTAGGGCTATGCAAAATGGCAAGTAGCGAAAGGAAGTTATATTTGAAAATGTTTTCAATCAGGTACTGTTGTTAGGAATCTGTCTCTCTGGAAAATTGGTATATTCCATGTAATATCAGATGTTTAATTTTGCATTATTTTAATTTCTTCATGAGAATCCACTTGAAGAAGCATCCATGCATGCCATTTTACCACTGGAAGTGGGTTCCTTTCCGATGTTACAACGGTGTTTATACTTCAGAAGTACTTCATTCGCTGTAAAGTACTTTGAGACCTTCAGTAGTCATGAAAAGCACTTTATCAGTGCAAATATTTTTTGTAACATGGAAGCCTTATATGAAATGACATCCCTTAATTAGGCGAAGGTGATAGGATTGTGGTAGGAGTGCATATTTTGAGGTGTTGCTATTTTTTTTTTTACAGTCTCTTAAATCATTGAGCATGTTTTCTCAAACCACGAAGATTATGTTCATGTGTGCAAGAAGTGCTTTTAGTTCTCGTTTAATGAGGATAATCAAAAATGATTTAAAAACTACAACAATGATGGGACTTCAGGGATTTTTGGTTAGAATTTTCCTATTTGTAAATTACAAACCTCATTTTAATTACATCAGATTTTAACAGTCAGTGCAATAAATTTTGTTTGTTCCAGGGCTTTTTCTTCTCCAATATATAAACATTTTAAGCTGTGCACCTTTAGAAAGACCTCCAAATATCATAAATTTTCTTCTAAGTAAGCAGTCCTCATGCGTCTCCGAATTATTATTCAAGTCTGCTTTCTCTGAAAGAGTTGCAGTTCAGCACTAGTGTGCTCTACTAAAGGTGATGCACAGATTTACACCCAGTCCTCACATGCCAAGTTATGTATTTGAGCTGTATTGTCATGGATAAGTATTTCCCCACAGGGAGGGTGAGAAAATTAGGAAAACTATCCAAGGGTAGATTTAAGCACTTCTGTTTGGATGAAAGCAGTGAAAGTAGCATCTGTGCTAACCGTGTGCATTTCCCTTTTCCACCTTCTTGGTGTCTGGGGGTGGGAGAGCGGGAAGGACTCGGAGAAGGACGAAAATAAAAATTGTTTCAATTTTTAAAAAGGACTTTAAAAGTGATCAATTAAATGAAGTACGTAGATGGTACTTTGGAATGGGCAATAAATGCTGGCCTTGGCAATGACCCCACATCCCAAGAATTAATTTAAAAAGTAGTTTAATGTAGTGTTTATATTCTGTTGAATTATTTTTATACTTTAGGCATCAAAACGGATGATCTGTGGCAAATAAATCCTGTTAACATCATTACAAGCATGCACTGTGCATATGGACAGAAACCCAAGCTACTCTATGGTGTTCAATCAAATTTTCTCTGTTCAATTTAATATAACACAGTAATGGTTATATTTATGGAAAATGCATTTCTTATTTAATTCTGACAACTTTTCATTTTAACTGTCTCACTGCATTGCTTCTGTAAACAGCTTAGGCATTGTAATCTGTGGGGACAAGACTGCAGTATACCCTTCATCCAGCAGTGACATGAAACCATCATTAAAATATTTGGTCTGCTTTTGATTTTAAGGCATTGCGATTGTTAAATTGTCACCTTCACTCACAAAAGGAAGTGCTCTAACAAGCAAACTCACATTTTTTTCAAAAAAAGGTAAGCCTTTGTAGTGGTGTAGCTCCAATCGAAGTGAAGTCATCAATTGCCAAAGGCAAATCCCCTTAAAAGCACAATGTTTCAATTTTACACATTTTGTGTCAATTTTCTACACAAGAAAGTAGCCCCCTAGACATTTCAAGTTAAATTTTGGAAAACCAGCTTCCTCTGTTTGACTTGATTACTAAGAGCTGCGTTTCTGCTCGAAGTTGGTGTCAGTGGTCAGTAAGTTATTTGACGGAAAACATTTCCTTTCCTTTATTTAACCTTTGACTTTTGAAAGTAAAAGTTAATCAAAGCTTAAGTAGAAGCAGGATTAAGGTGGAAGTCCACAGCTGGCAAATAAAGTTGATGCAGGTCTGTAAATGTAACTTTGAAAGACTGCCTTTTGACTCTTTCCAGGTGGAAACCTTAATAAGTTTTACTGCAGTTTTGCCGTTGTTTTAATACGGGGTAAGAACAAGACCAATTTCAGTCTCCAGAAACATCATAATTGATTTGGTAATTGTTATTAAAGTTACGCAAATAAATATGTGTTCAAGCTTCCTGGTTTCAGTAAAATAAGACCTGTTGTACTCAATCTGACAATAAATGCACATGTATGAAAAATTGTCATTAATAAAATTTAAGGTGAAAGTTATATAGGAATGTAGGAGCAGGAGTATACCATTTAGCCACTTGAGCTTCTTCTTCCATTCAAAGAGATGATGGCTGACCTGCATCTACCTGACTTTGGTTCCATGATCCTTAATGCCCTTGACTAACAAAGACCTTTTAAATAAAATTGACAATGTATTACTCTGCAGGGGTAAAATGACGATAATGAACATTATTTCTTCAGCCCAGTCTGTTGATTTTTAAAACTTATTTAAATGCACCTATTTACAGGTGTTCTTTTCAGAAACTGTTATACCTCTCTTGGAAATTAGTTATTGGTGTGCACATGTTGGGGTGATGTATTTAATAGGGCTTTCGTGAGAGCATGTCTACTTCTCAGCACTGGTAATGTGAATGCATTGTTTTCAAGGAAATTAAGTGCACTCTTTGGCTGTTGAAGTTGCATTTTATTTTGGATTCATTGGGCATTGGCTTTGCTTGGTTGGGAGATCTTTTTGCCTCTGGGTCACTGAGTCCCCTGCATGAGCATAAGTGCCATAATTTAGGCTGATACTCAATGCATTGATGAGGAAACAAAACATTTTCAGATCTGGACTACTTTTGTGCGATTTAGCTATTGTCTATTGTGAAGGATCTAAAGCTGTAATAGGAAGGCAGTAAGGATGGAAGGATGAGATCAGCTGGGCTCAAGTACTGTTTGGGGAATAAATGCAAATTTGGAACAGAGATGGTAAGAATGACTGGCTATCTCTTGAATTGCATTCTCTGTGATTGTGAAGATACTCAAAAGTACAATTTTTTTTTATCTTTAACTATCTATAAATGGCGCCTTAAAAACATATTATTTTTAATGTCATGTAATAGCTATTGTAATTATTTTATGTGAAGTATTCCATTCACATTTTAGTTACATATTTTGAAAATTACATGGGCAATGATTTAAAATGCAATACTGTTTTTTGGAGAAATGATAGACAAATTCTTTTCATGTGCTTTCATCTTTCAGTACTTAAACTTAATTAGTAATTGATCAGTGGTTCAAGCAACCACATTGAATTTGGTAGTACAGAACTTGAGTATCACTGAAAAAAGACACATTGAAGCTTTTCGCCTTGCACTCAATGGGACATATGCAAGGATACCAAATGTTGTTTTTATTTGTTCATGGGATGTGGGCATCGCTGGCTTGGCCAGCACTTATTGCCCTTCCCTAATTGCCCTTGCTCGGAGGGCATTTTTAAGAGTCAACCACATTGGTCTGGAGTCACATGTAGGCCAGACCAGGTAAGGACAGCAGATTTCCTTCCTAAAGGACATTAGTCAACCATTAGTGAGAAGAGAGTGCTGATTAATTGGCAAGTGGGCTCTGATTTGTAGAGGCATTGGCATAGAGAATGCATCAGTGAACTGACGACTAACAGTTAACTGCCATGCTTTGTTTAAATTCAAACCAGATAGGTTGACTCTGATTGGTCAAGGCATTGCCCTGAGGAATGAACCAGAGAATGGCTGTGGCCTATTTTGTTCAGTTATGCCTGTCATATTGTGCCTGTTTTAATGGAACAAAATAGGCAACAGCCATTCTCTATTTCATTCCCCAGGGCAATGCCTTGACCACTCAGAGACAAGCTGCCTTGTTTGAATTTAGATAAAGCATGGCAGTTAACTGTTAGTCATCGGTTAATTGGTGCATTCTCCATGGCCACGCCTCTGCCAATCAGAGTTCACTTGCCAATCAATCAGCACTCGCTTCTCATGAAGTATAAATTGTTCCCTTTACATTTGGTATTCTTGTGAATGTCCTGGAGTACAAAATGAAAAGCTTTGACATATGTATTTATTCAGCGATACATTGAACTTATTGATATTTCACTATGGCTATTATGAATGAACTTTTGAAAATTTTCGTTTGTATAAGATAATTTAACTGCAAATAAAACCCATAGAAACAAATAATAACCTAAACCTCATTCCCTCCCCCACTGACACACAGCGACAGCAGTGTGTACGATCTACAAGATCGACTGCAGAAACTCACCAAGTCTCCTTAGGCAGCACCTTTCAAACCCACGACTGCTACCATCTAGAAGGACAAGGGCAGCAGACACATGGGAAAACCACCGCCTGGGAGCTCCCTTCCAAGCCACACACCATCCTGACTTGGAAATATATCGTCGTTCCTTCACTGTCGCTGCATCAAAACCCTGGAACTCCCTCCCTACCAGCACTGTAGCTGTACCTACACCACATGGACTGCAGGAGTTCAGGGAGGTGGCCTACCACCACCTTCTCAAGGGCAATTAGGGAAGGACAATAAATGCTGACCTAGCCAGCAATGCCCACATCCCATGAATGAATAAAAAAAACTTTGAATTAACTTCTTTCAAGAATTAAAACAATTGTACATTTTATTAACAATGTCAAATGATTAAAAACAAGAATTTAAAGTTGTTCATCTTGTTAAACTCTTGCCCATATGACCAGTTTTTATGCTCAAATGTAAATAGTGAGATTTGATACAGGTATTCAAAATCAGAATAGATAGGGAAAAAATGTTCCCATTGGTGGAAGGAGTGAGAATCAGAGGGCACAGATTTAAGGTAAATGATAAAAGAAGTAATGGTGACATGAGGAAAAACTTTGTCGTGCAATGAGCGGTTAGGATCTGGAATGTACTGCCTGAGACTGTGGTTGAGGTAGGTTCGGCTGAAGCATGCAAGAGGAAATTGGATTCCTGAAAAGGAAGAATGTGCAGGGCTATGAGGAGAATGCGGCAAGTGAGACGAGATAAATTGCTCCTACAGAGAACCGATGCAAACACAGTGGGCTGAATGGCCTCCATCTGTGCTGTAACAATTTGTAATTCTGTTAGCAAGCAATTAGCTCACTCTCAGGCAACTCCAGCCAAGTCTGATCCTGTCCACATACATGCTTTGCAGCAAAGCTCACAGCACAGACCATGAACCTCGGATTTTCTGGTCTACATACCTCTGTTGTGTGCTGCCTTTATTAACTGAGCAATTAGGTGAGCCCTTATATTGATATATCTTTTGAAACTGAGAAACCAAGTTCAAGGGTCAAGACCCAAGTGCAAGAAGTTAAAGTTGAAATAAGTATGATAGAAGACAAAATAGATGAACAAGTAGTGATTAAGGTTTAAAAATTATGTTATAATACTGAATTATGTTTTCTGTATCCTATGTGGCAGGATATAATACATCATAATACACAAAACTCAGTATAATTTTCCCTCGGTGCTTATATTCAGAAAAAATATTCCTTGTTTGAAGTTCAGATTACTGCTTAGAATAATCAAACGGACTACAAAACCTTTTTATGTAAATATTAAAGGCTAGTAATTTCACACATCATTGAATTCTGCAAGCAACAGGTTTATCTCTTATTACATTATTCTTACAAATGATACTTGATCACAGATATTAATTTGATTGCTTTCGAAAAAAAATCCTCCCTGTTTAGATTGGTGAAATTGGCAGTGAATCATCAACATTTTGGAACAGTCTCTCTTTGCAGGCCAATTGCAATTTTCTTAGTTGCCTCTTAATGGTAAAGTATTGGTAAAGGAACTATAAAATCTTATTGATTTATTGGAGAATGGCAATTTATAATTCTAAAAGCTTATCTTGTTAAAGAATGTTTGCATGTTGTCTAGCGCAGTTTTGAAAATCTAGAGCTTGTGGTTTAATGTTTATAATTATTTTAATGGGGTTTTGCTTACAGACAAAAGGAGAGAGGCAAAAATGTGCATTGTAACCAAATGTGCGAATGTCACAGGTGTAAACACATTTGCAACAGAGTTTCATGAATGGCTTTCATTTCATCCATGGTTTAATTTAATCCATCCTGTGCATCAAATTTAACTTTTGATCAATATTTAAGGCCTGTCATTATAGACGTTACCTTGTAATGATTTTTTTTTCTGTTCCATTTGTATTGATGGTTGGAATCAGAGTTTGACAGGCAAAACTCTAACTGAACAATGGACTGCCTTTAAAGATGTGATAGACTTGGGGAGAGGACAAACAAATCCAGAACTCCCTGGATGATGAAAGACATTGAGAGTCAGGTGAAGCAGAAAAAGGGCACATATGACAGATACAATTATACAATTGAGAATCAGGCTCAATATATAAGGTAGAGAGGGGCAGTAAAAAAAAAAGAGGAACAGAGAGGATGAGAAGAGTCTAGCAACGAACAGAAAAGTGAATACAAAAGTCTCCTCTAGGCATATAAATAGTAAAAGGGTGGTAAAAAGCAGAAGTGGGGCTGATTTGGGATCTAAGAGGGATTTACACACAGCAAAAAGGGCCATGGCTGAGGTAATAAATGAATACTTTGCATCTGTCTTTACCAAGGAAGAAGATGCTGCCCACATCATTGTGCAATAGGGTATTGAGACAGTGGATGGGCTAAAAATTAATGACAAGAATGTATTAGATAGGCTGGCATACTCAAAGATGTCAAATCACCAAGACTGGATGAGATGCATCTGAAAATACTGAGTAAGTAAGGAAGGAAATTGCAGAGACACTGACCATTATCTTTCAATCCTTCTTCGATAGGGCAATGGTACCAGGGGACTGGAGAATCTCAGTTGTTACACCCTTGTTCAAAAAGGATGTAAGGTTAAGCCCAGCAACTACAGGCCAGGCAGCTTAACCTTGCTGGTGAGAAAGCTTTCAGCAATGATAATTTGGGACAAAGCTAGCAGCATGAATTTCTTAAGAGCAAATCGTTTGTAACTAACTTGCTTATCTGAGATGAGATAACATAGAGGGTTGATGAGGGAATGTGTTTGATTTTGTGTACAGGAACTTTTAAATTTTGAGGATGATACAATACATGGAAGTATTGTGAAATCTGAGGAGGATAGCGTTACACTTCAGAAGCACATAGACCAATTTGGTGAAATGGGTGGGCAAGTGGCAGATGAAGTTTAATGCAGAGAAGTGTGAAGTGATTCAGTTTGGAAGGAAGAACGAGGAGAGGTAATATCAGGTAGAGTACGATTCTAAAGGGGGTGCAGGAGCAGAAGGACCTGGGGATAAGGTGCCCAAATCATTGAAAGTGGAAGAGCAGGGTAGGTGAGAAAGTGGTTAATAAAGCTTACAAGATCCTGGGCTTTATAAACAGAGGCATAGAGTACAAAAACATGGAAGTTATGATAAACTTGTACATAACGCTGGTTATGTCTCAGCTGGAGTATTGCATCCAGTTCTGGGCACTGTACTTTAGGAAGGATGTGTCGGTATTAGAGAGAGTGCAGATAAAGATTCATGAGAATGGTCCCTGGGTTGAGAAACTTGAGTTCTATAGAAAAATTGGAGAAGCTGAGACAGCACTACTTGGAGAAAAACTGAGACAGCACTCCTTGAAGAAGAAGACGGCTGAGAGGAGATTTGATAGAGGCCTTCAAAATCACGAGGGGTCTGGATAGAGTAGATATAGGGAGAAGCTGTTGCCATTGGTGGAAGGATTAAGAACTGGAAAACAGTGATATGAGGTGAATGGCAAAATAACCAATGGTGACAAGAGGAAAATCTCTTTTTTACACCGAGTGGCTAGGAGCTGGAATGCACTTTCTGAGAGTATGCTGAAGGCAGATTCAATCACTACGTTCAAAAGAGAACTGGGTAATTATCTGTTGAGAGCAAATTTGCAGGATGGTTAGGGAAAAGGCTGAGAAAATGGGTCTAAGGGCAGAATTTGTCGTTCAGTGTGCGGCCGCACACCCAGCCCGCTCAAGTGTGAAATAGAACGCGATGGCGTCGGGTGAGCGTCCTGACATCATTGCGCATTTGCACGATATTTCAGTCGGCAGGCGTGTAGAAGAGTCGGCAGCGCACCTGCCGACAGTTAAGAGGCCTATTAAGACCTTTAGCATTGTAATTGATGGAGATTTATCATTGCCCGTCTAATGTTACAGTTGGCAGGTGGGCAAATCGGCCAGGCGGCCTTTGCCTTTTTGAGGAAACCTCTTCCAAGAGCGGGATGAGGTTTCCAATATTAAAAAAAAATAAAAATGTTTGGACAGAATTTTCATCATCCATATGTGCAGGTGACTGATTCTAGACGTGTGGGCATTTTTTTTTCCGACATTTGAAAATCTTTATTTATTGCTTTTGGATTCTTCAGCTCCCAGAGGCAGCTCTCTGTCTTCCGGGAGCTTCCCTGCTCCCGTGCTGACTTCAGCGCTCGCCCTCCCCACCCCCCCACCCCTCTCCCAGCAGCACTGAGCACTTCAGCGTTAGTTGGCCAGTCAGCAAGAAATTGCGGTCGGCGGTTTATCCTCCAGCCGATCCTGGACCCGCCAATCGCGGGCACCCGTCAAACTAAAAATCCTGCCTGAAGTGAATTGCTCTTGCCAGCATGGACACAACAAGCTGAATGGCCACCTTCTGTGCTGTAACCATTCTATAGTGCAACATAGAACTTGACAGAAATGATAATCCTTGCTATGATTCCAGGTATGACTATTGGAAAGCATATAAGTAATTGAGACACATTTAGCGAAATGTTGCTGTTTGGAAAACCAGGCCCACCTGATGCTGCCAACTATTCATTTGATGAAATGGAGGTACTAACGACTCCATTTGCAGTAAACTGCTCAATTTGACAAGTTTCAACATTTATTCAGACTCCAATGTAAAATGTTTGCTGCAAAATGCTTTGTTTCGCTTCATCTGACTTAAACTGACTGCATAATTTTCAAAAAAACTTGATATAGAACAGTTGAATAATGAAACCACAGTAAAGTGGATCAGTCCCTCTGTAAAGGAGGATTAAGATTATGGCTGGAAGTTACAGTTTTTTTTCTGTTGTTTTGCTGTTCAACTTGGCGTGACCAATGAAAAGTTGGTGCCCACCTTTTTTACTGACTGGGCAACAGTCATAATGGACTGCAGTTCAGATCAGTTGGATTGGATGTAATTTTGCCAAATCTGGAACCATTATAATTGGAGACATTGAGCACAGAGCAAGGAAGTTATGCCACATTGTGCTATTAGCATCCTTGGTGTCATACTTGGCCCCAAGGTGAGTTTCCAAACTCATATTTGCACCATCACTAAGGCCACCCATTTCCATCTCTGTCGCCCGACTCTGTCTCTGCTCCTCTGCTGAAACCTCATCCATGCCTTTGTCACCTCCAAATGTAATTATTCCAGTGCACTCCTATCCTGTGTCCCATGCTCTATGATTCATAAATTTGAGGCCATCCAGGGCTAAGGAGAAAGAGCAGAGGAATGGGACTAATTGGGTAGTTCTTTCAAAGAGCCAACACAGGCACAGTGGACAGAATTACTGTCCGACTCTATTTACCCAAGTAGGCTAGGAGGGAGGTTCCATGCATAACCAGTTGCAAATGTTGTTTCAACAGAAAATTCACAGACAACAGTCAAATAGTGTCAGAACAGAATGTTGATTAAAGCAACATGCACCGATATGCTTGTGTATGTAAGAGAAAAATAATTAAATGTGCAGGAAAGAGAATTGAATTGTGTAAGTAGATGCTGTAATGCAATGGAAAAGATAATATGGATAAATTATTTGAGATTATGATTAATCACATGGTTTATCAGCTTTAATAATGGAAACAGACATTTGGGCATGGAAAATTCAATCTTTATTTAATTAAGTGTCCCTGTAGATTTCACCAACAATTCTCTCAAGATTTCCACTACCTCTAGTCATTTTATCTTAGGCTTTCTGGTTGGCTAGTATTTGTCTGACTGACTTAAAGCCAAAACATACAGCCATGAAATACTTCGGAATACCTGGACTGCATTCAGAAATCTTGTATGCCTTGAAGTTACGATGACACAACAAAGACTTAAAGAGAAAAATGACCTCTGTGGTAACAACAGAACCCAAAATTCCAGAATGAATCATGTGTGCACAGGTATTTGAGTGGTGACACCTTGGAGTAAAATTGATGTTCCTTGTTGCTTGGCGGTGTGGCTTATTTTTTTATTCATTTACAGGATGTGGGCATCGCTGGCTAGGCCAGCATTTTTGCCCATCTCTAATTGCCTTTGAGAAGGTGGTGGTGAGCTGCCTTCTTGAACCGCTACAGTCCACATGGTGCAAGTTCACCCACAGTGCTGTTAGGAAGGGAGTTCCAGAATTTTGACCCAGTAAAAGAACAGCGATATATTTCCAAGTCAGGGTGGCAAGTGTCTTAGAGGGGAAGGTGGTTCCCTTCTACCTGCTGCGCTTTTCCTTCTAGATGGTAGTGGTTGTGGGTTTGGAAGATGCTCTCTCAGGAGCCTTGGTGAATCCCTGCACTGCACCTTGTAGATGGTACACAGTGCTGCCACTGTTCATCGTTGGTGGAGGGAATGAATGTTTGCGTAAGGGATGCCAACCAAGTGGGCTGCTTTATCCTGCATGGTGTCAAGCTTCTTGAGTGTTTTTGGTGCTGCACTTATCCAGGAAAGTGGGGAGTATTCCATCACACTCCTGACTTATGCCTTGTAGATGCTGGACAGGCTTTGGGGAGTCAGGAGGTGAGTTACTCCTGCAAGATTCCTAGCCTCTGACCTACTGTAGCCACAGTATTTATATGGCGAGTTAAGTTCAGTTTCTGGTCAATGGTAACCCCCAGGATGTTGATAGTGGGGGATTCAGCGATGCAAAGGGACAATGGCTAGATTCTCTCTTGTTGGACATGGTCATTGCTTGGCACTTGTGTGGTGCGAATGTTACTTGCCATTTGTCAGCCCAAGCCTGGACATTTTTGAGGTCTTGCTGCATTTGGACATGGACTGCTTTAGTATCTGAGGAGTCACAAATGGTGTTGAACATTGTGCAATCATCAGTGAACGTCCACACTTCTGACCTTATGATGGAAGGAAGGACATTGATGAAGCAGCTGAAGATGGTTGGGCCTAGGACACTATCCTGAGGAACTCCTACAATGATGTCCTGGAACTGAGATGATTGACCTCCCACAACTACAACCATCTTCCTTGTGCTAGGTATGACTCCAACCAGTGGAGAGATTTCCCATTGATTGCAGTTTTGCTAGAGCTCCTTGATGCTGCCTTGCTGTCAAGGACAGTCAGTCTCGCCTAACCTTTGGAGTTCAGCTCTTTTTTGGACTGGTGCAAGAATGTTTAAAAAAAAATCTGCTTTAGAATGGTGTTAAACCTTGATGCACTACATTTAGTTGCAGAGAAGCATGACCTTTATCGGTTTTTTCCAATCGAAAGATTTGCTCGAATTGTCTAGACTTTATTGAATTGTTTCATACAGCGAGAGGTTTGGGTCTGGAATACGCTGCCTGAAAGTGTGATGGAGGCAGATTCAACTGAGGCATTCAAGAGAGGATTAGATGATTATTTAAATAGAAACATTGCGCAAGGTTACAGGGAAAAGACAGGAGAATGACACTGAGTCATACTGCTCACTCTGAGAGCTGGTGTGATACGATGAGCCAAATGGCCGCCTCCTGCATTGTAACAATTCTGTGATTCTGTATCCCACTGGAGGTTTTAGGAAGAGGTGTATTGGGACTACTAATCGGTGCAAATATATTAAGTATATTTATGCTTAAGTGTAGATATGCATAGATGCACATGTCCACTATGTGTGCAGAACTGCAACTGAACTTTACAACTATGTAATGAAAACTACTCATTTAAGTTAAAGTAGATGTTTTTGATGTCAGGAATGTGTTACCATTTTAACCCAATCCATGTGAGAGCACCTGAAATTCCAGTGGAGTCAAAGGATACCCAGTCTACTTGCTTGAATGTCAGCTTTCTCCAACCACGAATAAGATGTTGCAACAAGGCTCAGCTGCATTGATACCTGACTGACATTAGAACTGCATGGTTTTAATCTTTGTCTAAATTTTGTACTCATTACGTAAATTGAAAATTTGACATTGTGCTTGAAAAGTGTGGGGGATTAGTTTTATAGAGCAATGAGATTTTTCTTTAAAAGCAAAAGAAATTTATTGCCTCCGTAATGTTAAAGTTGTCAGAAGTCTAGGTTCAAATTGAAAATGCCCTCCCTAAAATGCTGACCATTTTAATTTATTTTACAAAGTTATGGTACGTAGGCTTGACAGTTGCATCTAATTTAAAATATTTTACAACCTTTAGGTCTTGTTTTTACAGTAGGAGAGAATCACAGCATAAATACAGTGGTAGATAAATTTTGACAGCTTAACATGACATTGAAATGCAAGACCTTGTTTATACATCATCTTTGAAGGAGGGGGAAAATGAAAGATTATATGACTTGAAACATAAATCAAATTGGTTAATCCAGTGTCGAAAGAGGAATCTGAAGAAAGAAAGGAGTAACTTTATTTTGAAGTTCGTGGTACGTAGTAACTGAATATAGTTTTCGCTGAATGATAATGGCTTCAGTATATTAAGCAGATGAAAATAAACTTTGCATACTGAAATAATTGCAATAGGTGGAAAAGTGTTAACTGGTGGGAATGCAAAAGATATGCCTTGTTTACTTTTATATCTTTATTAAATTATGATTGAAATAAAACTTTTGAGTATCACTACATTTGTAATTAAAAATTATCCATTATATGAATTATACTAGGGTTTTCCCAGACTATTTACTAGATTAGATACCTGATATGGAAGGGTTGTCTTATGAGGAAAGGTTGAGCAGGCTGGGGCTATACTTGTTGGGAGTTTAGAAGAATGAGACTTTATTGAAATATAGGAACTTTTGATGAGGTTGTTTCTTCTTGTAGGGGAACCTAGAACTAGGGGCACTGTTTAAAGACCAGGAGTCTCCCATTTAACATGGAGCTGAGGAGGAATTTCTCCTCTCAGAAGGTTGTCATACAGGCAGCTTTCTTGTTTCTCAGTCAGAAGGTTGCAGATTCAAATCCGACTTTAGAGACTTGAGCATATAATCTAAAATGGCATCTCTGTGCGGAGCACAGGGTATACTGCGCTGTCAGAGGTGCTGCTTTTTGGACATTAAAATGTCTGCCCTCTCAGGGCAAACCTATTTGACGAAGAGCAGAGCAGCTCTCCCGGTATCCTAGGCAACATTTATCCCTCAACCAAAGTCACTAAATAGATGAAGTAGCCATTTATTTTGTTGCCATTTGTGAGAGGTAGTTTTTTGCATGTTGGCTGCCATGTCTCCTCCATTACAACAGTATTCTGCTTAGGAATACTTCAATGGTTGTGAAGTACTTGAGGATGGTCTGAGGTCCTGAAAGGTGCTATTAAAATGCAAGCCCGTTTTTTATCCTCCAGAGACATGAATTTTTCTTTATCAATAGTTTGCTTTTGAAGTGTGTTTGATTAAAGCTTCTGTGCATTGTTTGGAGTATTGAACCCTACGTTTTTAAAGTTTAATGCTTTATGTGAATTTTTGAACCTGGACAAATTGAGGGAAGAAGAGTTAATTCAAATAGTGTTATAGATAGTTGTAACAAAGTTAATGCATAATGTAAGATGTCATCTATCTATGTTTACAAGTCGCCTCCAAGAAGTATTTGCGTTTTACTTTCAGTAGTCTCTCCTTAACTTTTGTTGCCGCTCAATTAGTGCTCAAGAATAAAACATTTTGAGTTCCTCTGCCCAGCAGACATGGTGAAGTGCAGGCTGAAATTCGTTCCATGTCACACAGGAGTGTGCTTTGATATCTACCTATGTGACATCTCAGTTTCTAACGTTTTCAGGTGATACAAGTTCCATGAGATGAGATTTTCATTGCGCTATTTAAGACCATGTTCCATGATAATGGAATGTCCTTAATGTTCAAGCCAAAACAATGGTCTACCTTTCATCCTTTGACTGAGGAACAAATCCTTGGCACAATATTGCCTGCTGCGAATAGGAGAGCTTAAAAAAAAATAAACAATTGGTTATTGGTTTTCTATGACATTTATCCAAAGGCTGTACTACCAAAATGTACTTGTGATTTTGCTTTAAATACATCCCCTGTCTGTATTCTGTCTCAAGCAAAAACATTTGTGGCCCTTAAGTGTGATTACTGTTAAATTATGGCTCTCCAGGAGGTGATGACTGAAGTTTGTCAAATGCAAACAGAGGTCTTGTGTGTTTCTTTTGTGTTGCAAACTGCTCTGTGTTTTGATTGTGATTGTCACAGTTGACCTGAGCTGTTCATTGCAGTCATTCAGAAATACCTCTGTATATTGTACTGGCTACCACATTGACAGAGTTTGTCGAAATCCTCAACACATCCAGCCATCTCATCAGGTAAAGATCATGCATCACCTTTTCCAAGCATAACTGGAGCCCTCCTTGGATATTTGTCTAACAAAATCCCCATCATCAGCTACACAGTGTTCCATTTGAACCCTAAGTACTGCCCATCCTACTGTATTCTGTCATTCTGCAGCATTCCTGATCTCCAAGTGTTTAACAATTCAATAAGGAAGTGTACATGCAAATAGGATCTGGTTATCAGTTACCACTCATCAAAAGTATATTCTTGTAAATATATGTAAACAAAGTGTGCAACAATTGGACCAATATAAAACCCAGAGAACTATGTAGTCTTGTGAAGTTGTTCTGCGTTGTATCTGAGGAAATTCTGCAGGGGTTGACGTGTCTACAACAAATGCCCCAAAATCTGCAGGCAGCATATTAAAAAAAATATGATCTTCATATACATTTGCAGAACTGGCTTTGCATCATCCAAATTTTAGCTATCCAATCATAATGAGAAGGTCTCTAGCAATGGTTTTATTTCCCATCCCTACATCATCCCTTCCAGAGCAATCCCTCCCCTGTGAAATATTGATCTGGGGGTCCCCTCTTCATCTATGAGTTACATCTTAGTGATAACAACCACATATGGGTAATCTTCCATGTGTAGATTGATGCATCACTCTACTTCCCAAACCTCTTGCAACCTCCCCACTGCTCCTGCAATCTAGTTACTTGTTCAACATCCAATTTCAGATGAACCTTAACTTTCTCTAATTAACCCATTGGAAAGCCAGTGCCAGAGTCTCAGCAATTGGAAGACCTCGCATCTGATGTATTGGAAATTCATTGATACTTTTTTAATTTGACTGTGAATGGTGTAAGACAGAGGTTGGGACACACAGACTGGCAGAGGGACTTGATGTAACAAAAAAAGCTGCAAACGCAGTCAGGCTTGTTGAAGGACAATCTGTGAGGCAGAGAGGCCAAAGGATAGTCAGAAGTCACCTTGCTTAAGTTAAGTGAGGTGTAGCATTGTATTTTGTGTTGTTACATGAAGGCATTGCTTGCATGCAAAGAACAAATAGCTACAAAACACCACATACAAACCAAGTTCAGTCCACATTTGGAGAAACTAGAGAAGCACACGAGTGAAAGACACAAATATCGAGTCTAAATCATAAAGGCATACTTTTGTTATGTCTTTAGACTAATGCAGAAAGCGATATAAAATAGAATCAAGGCCGATGAAAATAAGTAAGATGTTCAAGCGTTTTACTGGAGTAACTGGTTGCCCCTCAGCCCAAGAATGAATCTTTAGTGTAACTGCAAGGTAGTAAGTTTTAACGAAGGAGCGGTGGGTTGCGTGTTAGAAAGGGAATTGCAGAACATTGGGTGTGATGGTCATTGATGAGGAGTATTCTTAAGAGGGTGGAGTCAGCAGAACTACAAGTTTGGGAAGGTGTTTTGTTTAGACTTTGAACAGCCACTATAAGCCTGAGATGGCTGAGATAAGGATATTCATACAGTCACCCCCAATGGGTATGTGTGGATGGGTGCATTTTGTTTGGGAGTGTGCAGCCATTCTGGGGATTTATGGTTGTTTGGTAGTGCAGAACTTGAGTATTGCTGAAAAAAAAGACTTCTTTTTGTCAAAGCTTTTGATGAGCCATCAAGATGCAGATTATCAGTGGAGATGCCTTAAATCAATCAAAGCAGCTGGAATTTAGTATCATCATATTTCTGTACATAAACTGTGCTGGAAAAGTTTGGAAAATGCAACATAGGGATTTTGCAATTTGACGCCATTGGAATCACACAGACCAACTTATAGGAATGTAAGTGTACAGAAGAAATGATTCTGATCAGTTCTTAAATAAAAAGTTTTAGCTAGGAAGTGACAAGATTCAGTTTCAGTCATTGTTTGTAGCATTTTAAATTTAGAATTCTAATTAGTGTGAAATACATTGCATAAAACTTGTAATTAGATTTAATATAAACAGATTGGTATCTTGTTTGTCGTACATTATATGTGTGTCCAGTGGCATATTTGTTTAAAAAAAAATCTTTACTACTTGATGGTATGTTGCCCTTAAATGGTGAAATATTTTTAGTGGCAGTGTTGTCTCAATGTTCCATGCTGTGATAAGGGCTGCGGTCTGAGAGAAAAAGTGTAAGCTCTGAAATGAATCTGGGTGTGTTCGTTGCCTGAGTGCAGCTATTTTTTTTGGTAAAAACTGTCCTGACATGTTTGTACAATGTTTATTTTTGTGTACACATGAATTTTTAAATCTAATTTATTAGATACTACTTAGCATTTTCCTTTATCACCCAAATGAGAAAAAGAGTAATTATATTATGCAACATTTGTGACATAGTGAATGTCTTACAATCTTTTTCTTTTTCAGTTATTTGCCATGGTTTGAAGTCTACTACAAGCTACTGAATACATTGGCAGATCTTTTAGTTAAGGAACAGGTAAAAATTTTACTTGGAGTGTGCCTTTATTCATGTTTGGCCTAACTTTTTAAATTAAATGATGATCAAACAATTGCATAATTTCTGATTAATTTGAAATTGATGTAATTTTATCCAGGAGCTGTGGTGTAAAATTTGTAACCGCAAGTTTGACGAGCCAGCAAGTATTAATTTCTAAGCCAAGTTGGGAGGCCTTATTGTAGTCAAGACCAATAAACAAATATTTGCCCTGAGATTTCCATGGACAAATTAAAATGCACCTCAGACCTAACCAAGTTCCTATATGATCATTTTCAAATTCCATTCCCTAGTGACTGAGTCTATCCCTCTTATTGAAATGAGACCAGACCATTGAAACCTTGAATTCATATTTGATCCCAAGATGCGCTTCCGACTACATCTCCCTGTCATTGCTACGACAGCCTATTTCCATCTCTGTAACATCGCCAATTTTGTCCTTGCCTCAGCTCATCTGCTTCTGCAATTCTCATTCATTCCTTTACTACCTTTAGACTTGGCTATTCTGTTGTGATCCAGGCTGGCCTCTCACATTCTGCCCTCCATCAGCTTGAGATCACGCGTGACTTTGCCTGTGTCCTTACTCGCACCAAGTCCAGTTCACCTAATCACCCCTGTGCACACTGACCTACAGTGGCTATCACTCAAGTGTACTGCTCAATTTTAACTCAACTCAATTCTAAAATTCTCATCTATGTTTTCGAATCCCTCCACGCACATGCCCCTCCATTCTCTGTAACCTCTCTCAGCCTGAAAACCCTCCAAGATATCTATGCTCATCTAATTCTGGCCTCTTCAGCATCTCCAATATTAATTGCTCCACCAGTGGTGGTCATATCTTCAGCTACCCAGGCCCTGACCTGTGGAATTTTCTCCCTAAACTTATTGCCTCTCTCAGCCTTTCTTTCTTTAAGATGCTCCTTCAAACTTTTCTCTTTGACAGAACTTTTGGCCTTCTGTTCTAATATCACTTTCTGTGGCTCAATGTCTAATTTTGCTTTATGATGCTCCTATGGAGGTTATAATGTTGGGGTGATTTATTTGTTGAGGACAGTGGATAAGTTTTTTCAATTAATGTTCAGGCTCCAATGGATAACAGATTTTGAATATGCAAAATTTTCTCAAATGAAACTAATGATTGTAAAAGCTTTTCTTTTACTTTGCTTGTTGATCTTGGTTAGTGCAACATTTAAAGATGAGATTTAAAGCTGTTAGGAAAGTGAGCTGTGTCAAAAATATGGTGGTTTTTCACTGGATTTAAATAGTTTCAGCTTCATTTTCTTTTAAGCCAGAATTCTTATTTCTCAAATCCAGTTCCTAATGCATAACTTCTCCAATTCATGGAAGCTTCGTTCCTATCTGTCTTGCAGGAAAATGACTTGAATGATGTTTTAGAAACTTTGTATAAGCATGATGTACCAGTGCCAAATACTCCTGTCAATCTCAGCCTGGTAGGTTTTGTTTTTGGATTTGCTTGCTTAGCAGTGTAATTTGACATTGTGCATTCCAGTGTGGTCTGACAAGGCAGTATGTTCTGGACTAGAACAAGAGGAAAATACTGTGCCAGTGAATAGTCAGCTTTCTGTTACTATGTAAAGTCAAGAATAAACCTTTCACTTGCTGCTTGAGCTTTTGATTTGGAACTTGGCAGTCTACTATATAGTTGCAGTTTTACTTGTTTTTAATGTTATGTCGAAATGTTCACACAAATTACTTTTGAGATGCAATAAATTTTGTTGCAAGAAAAATCTTGTATAACCTAAGTAGTGGCACTTCGCAGAAAACAAAATGAAATTCAACTGTTGCTATTGTGTGTAAATCTCCATTCACAAGTGAATGTAAAGTCAGATTATGGTCAAAATTACCCATTGAACCTGTCTTCCTACTGGAATAAATTAGAAAATATAAAAGAGTTGGAGATGTATCTGTGAATGCGGTATTAGGTGAAAAGGAACAGATGTGGAACTTTGCACTTTCAATAAGAGAACTTACCTAATTTCTGAAGAACAATTAGAGGATATAACTTTGTTTTAAGATGTAGCCCTGAGTTGAAAGTGATAGAAATTGCCTTCTAAAATGGTTGCTGTGCTTTGCCATGTCATTATCTGTTCATTGCCCATAATACTTCAAAGTAAAGCTCACCCCAACTCATTGAATTAAAGCTAAGGGAAAGTTTATATCAAGTGTTATACTCAAAGCTCAGAAAAAGAGAGGGCCATAACTTCCAAGCTCCAGGATAGTGTAACTGGGAGTTACCCCAAAGATGCGCTGGAGAGTTCCTGGAAGTTCCCAGGTAAGGTGCGCACACCAATTGCCTGGAAGGTGCAAACTTTCCATGGGCAATTGCCCTGCACAGGGAACCTTCCGAAAATGCAAATAAGTCGCAAACTTCAGATAGTTCCAACTGAATTACATCAATAGTTACCCAGAAAAAGTTAGAAGAATTAAAACCATTTCTAGCTTCTGGGTAACTATTGTACAGACCCACACTGATGCCCCCATGGGACTCCTCCCATACCCCTGAATCCCCAGGAGACTCCCTCCACCCTCCAGATTACACACCCAACCCCCAGCCCATAAAATACATGAGTTTGGAAGTAGGAATGGATCATTAAGTCTGCTCAGCTTGTTTTAGAACTTTAGAAATTTATGACACAGAAGGAAGCCATGCAACCCATCGTATCTGCACTAGCTTTACCCTAGAGCAACTCTCAAATGTAATCGTGCAGCCCAGCTCAAACAACAGCCCTGGATATATCCTCAAAAGTGCCCGCAGTTATCTTAATTCCAGTCCGCCCTGATGTAGTTACAGCTACCTGGCATCATTGTCCTGCTGTTACCGCTACTTAACTGCCGGCCTGTCTCTAGCTCACTTATATCCACTGTTTAGTAGCTTGTACTACCTTAAGGAATTGTACCATTTTCCTTCCCTTATTATCCACATAAATTCTGTCTTTATGCAACCTTGAGAATCCTGTTGTGCAATGGTAGAATGTTTCACTAATAATGGCGTCCTCTCCTCTGAAAATATTCAATAGTTATTAATCCTTCTAACATTGAATTCCTTGTGCATTCACATATATGGCACTTAATCCTGACTCAGCTTTTTGGACAATTGACTATTGCCCTTTCTCCAGGTTTCCTCACTTTTGATTGGTAATTGCGCATACATTCTCCCTCATGACTCGATGCATTCTCTCAAGACATGCACTTAATTGTTTTTTGATCACAGTACTTGTATGCATATCACAGAATCACAGTGCAGAAGAGGTCCTTCGGCCCATCAAGTCTGCACCGACATGTGAGAAATACCAGACCTACCTACCTAATCCTATTTACCAGCACTTGGCCCATAGCTTTGAATGTTATGATGTGCCAAGTGCTCATCCAGGTACTTTTTAAAGGATGTGAGATAACACGCCTCCACCACCCACCCAGGCAGCGCGTTCCAGACCGTCACCACCCCTCTGGGTAAAAAAGTTTTTCCTCACATCCCCCCTAAACTCCTGCCCCTCACTTTGAACTTATGCCCCTTTGTGACTGACCCTTCAACTAAGGGGAACAGCTGCTCCCTATCCACCCTGTCCATGCCCCTCATAATCTTGTACACCTCAATCAGGTCGCCCTTCAGTCTTCTCTGCTCCAAAGAAAACAATCCAAGTCTATCCAACTTCTTTTTATAACTTAAATGTTTCATCCCAGGCAACATCCTGGTGAATCTCCTCTGCACCCCCTCCAGTGCAATCACATCCTTCCTATAATGTGGCAACCAGAACTGCACACAGTACTCCAGCTGTGTCCTCACCAAGGTTCTATACAACTCCAACATGACCTCCCTACTTTTGTAATCTATGCCTCGATTGATAAAGGCAAGTGTCCTGTATGCCTTTTTCAGCACCATCAGTAGCCTTGGTTTGTTACAAAGATGTGGATTATGCTAGTTTCATTTTCACTGAAAGATTTTGTTGATTTCTGTTGATCAAGCAGATAGAAGGCTTACTTTTAAGTTTCCTGCTCAAGAGTCTTGCATTAGAGATGATACCTAACCGAGCACAAGAAAATAAAACGATTGAGTTCAGCTTGTCAGCACCAGGAACCTGTTTATTCAGTGTGGGCAAGGCTGTTCTATAACTAAAGTGAAGGAGTTTATTTGGGTTAACCTGCCTATTATAGATCTTTCTCAGTAGGTTTAAGTTTGCTTACATTGTAATAACCTTTGCCAAGCTTCTACGTTTGTTTCTCTCTTACTGAAGATAAATATAATTTGTTTTTACAAGTAAAATCGATTTTCTGCTTAATGTTGATCCATTCTGGAGGGATGGCTTGTTGTATTGCTGGCAGTACACTAGTGATTATGTTACTGGAGTAGTTTCCAGAGCCCTGAGTTAAATATCAAGAGCACATGAGTTTGGATTTCTGCACTGTAGTTTAAGAATTTGAATTCATTTCTTGTTAGAAAAGCAAGTCCTGAAATTAAAAAGCTGGGATCAGTAACAAGTGAGTGTCAGATTGTCACTTAGAAAAGAAAGTACATGAAAAGCAGGACAAATCCAACCTGGCCAATTACCGCCCCATCAGTCTACTCTCCATCATCAGTAAAGTAATGGAAGGGGTCATCAACAGAGCTATCAAGTGGCACTTGCTTAGCAACAACCTGCTCACTGACACTCAGTTTGGGTTCCGCCAGGGACACTCAGCTCCTGACCTCATTACAACCTTGGTTCAAACATGGACGAAAGAGCTGAACTCCCGAGGTGCAAGTGACAGCCCTTGACATCAAGGCCACATCTGACCGAGTGTGGCATCAAGGAGCCCTAGCAAAACTGGACTAAATGGGAATCAGGGGGCAAACTCTCCATTGGTTGGAGTCATGACTAGCACAAAGGAAGATGATTGTGGTTGTTAGGGGTCAGTCATCTCAGCTCCAGGACATCACTGCAGGAGTTCCTCAGGATAGTGTCCTTGGCCCAACCATCTTCAGCTGCTTCATCAATGACCTTCCTTCCACCATAAGGTCAGAAATGGGGATGTTCGTTGATGATTGCACAATGTTCAGCACCATTTGTGAGACCTCAGATACTGAAGCAGTCTGTGTCCAAATGCAGCATGACTTGGATAATTTCCAGGCTTGGGCTGACAAAAGGCAAATAACATCACACCACATAAGTGCCAGGCAATGACCATGTCCAACAAGAGAGAATCTAACCATCGCCCCATGACATTCAATGGCAGTCCCATCACTGAAACCCCCAATATCAACATACTGGGGGTTACCATTGACCAGAAACTGAATTGGACTAGCCATATAAATACTGTGGCGACCAGAGCAGGTCAGAGGCTAGGAATCCTGCGACAAGTAACTCACCTCCTAACTCCTCAAAGCCTGTCCACCATCTACAGGGCACAAGTCAGGAGTGTGATTGAATGCTCCCCACTTGCCTGGATGAGTGCAGCTCCAACAACACTCAAGAAGCTTAACACCATCCAGGACAAAGCAGCCCACTTGATTGGCTCCAAATCCACCAACATTCACTCTCTCCAGCACCGCCGCACAGTAACAGCAGTGTGTACCATCTACAGGATGCACTGCAGGAATTCATCAAGGCTCCTTAGACAGCACCTTCCAAACCTACGACCACTAACATCTAGAAGGACAAGGGCAGCAGATAGATGGGAACACCACGACCTGGAAGTTCCCCTCCAAGTCACTCACCATCCTGACTTGGAAATACGTCGCCGTTCCTTCACTGTCGCTGGGTCAAAATCCTGGAACTCCCTTCCTAACAGCACTGTGAATGTACCTACACCACATGGACAGCAGCGGTTCAAGAAGGCAGCTCACCACCACCTTC
Source organism: Carcharodon carcharias (assembly GCF_017639515.1). NCBI lineage: Eukaryota > Metazoa > Chordata > Chondrichthyes > Lamniformes > Lamnidae > Carcharodon > Carcharodon carcharias. The sequence continues at coordinate 5,424,436 of NC_054482.1, read as the reverse complement.
TCAAGGGCAACAAGGGATGGACAATAAATGCTGGCCCAGCCAGGCAAAGCCCATATCCCATGAAGGAATGAATAAGAGAAAAAAAAAATGACATGTCTTTGAGGAAAGGAAACTCCCTCTCTGAAAACTTTGAAGAAGTCAATTAGGCTCGAAGCTTTAACTCTGTTTCTCTCTCCGCAGATGCTGCCAGATTTGCTGAGTTTTACCAGAATTTTCTGTTTTTATTTTGGATTTTCAGCATCCACAGTATTTTGCTTTTAATCTGCTCTCCTTACCTGGTCTGGCCTATATGTGATTCTAAGTCCCACACCAAAGTGGTTGATTCTTAATTGCCCTCGAAATGACCTCACAAACCAGTTGTATCAAACCGCTATAAAAATTCAAGCAGAAAGCTCACCATTGCTTTCTCATAGCATAGGGATGAATGCTTTAATGGTTTTGATTCCCACATTCCAAAAACGAATTTTTAAAAGTTTAGTAATTAGAACAATGCAAGCAAAGGTAATTTACATAAGAAGTGCAGCTTACAAATAATTAGCATAGAACTAAGCCCATTTAAGGGAACTTAACTCTTCTCCGAGTCTATGAACCTTTGATTGGAAAATGTTCTGCCTGACTTCTGCTTTTACTCCCAGTTTCCTAAATTTGAACTTTCAAGTCTTGTGAGCATTTTCATTTCTGACCTTGCTCTATTGCAAACTTTCTGTTTTATTAATGCTATGATGTTCCTTCCTGCACCTGTTTTATTTGTGGTACACTTTTTTTTTAATCCAAGAATCGCCAGTCCTTACACCCTCCATTTTTCCTTGCCCCCTATGATCTTCGAACTTTTAAAATACTAGGTTTAATTCCAATTTATCTGATCCTCTATTCTGCAGCTGGTGGTATCGTCATCTGGGACTTGATAATTCGTGGTATTGAAATCATGGTCAATTTGCATGAATTAACTTTGCCAATATACTTCATTACCTTGAGATCTTCAATTAGGTTACCATATAGTCTTGCATTTTCCAAAAAAATGCTGAATTTCCTTAATACTTCCTTGTATGTTTGATTCCTGATATCTGGAATTATCATCCTTGTTTTATAGCCTTCTCCAGGATAAAAATGTCTGCTGTGTGGTTAAGTGACCAGTTCTACATGTATTGTTTTATACACAGTCTAACACCTTAAATAACAACAATACAACTTCCAAATTTATACACTAAGATAAAAGTAAAATACCGCAGACGCTGGAAATCTGAAATAAAAACAGAAAATGCTGGAAGAACTCAGCAGGACTGGCAGCATCTGTGGAGAGAGAAACAGAGTTAATGTTTCGAGTCCCTGTGACTTCTTCAGAGCTAAAGGAAAGTGGAAATGTGATGAATTTTATACTGTTTAAGAGGGCGTGGAGAGCAGGTGGAGTAAGATAGAAGGTGAGGGATAGTTGACTTGAGAGATTGAAAAAGATGTCATGGACAAAAGACACAGAGTATTAATGGTAGTGGTAAAGAGTAAAGACGGTGCTGATAACGGCATGAAGATAAGATAGCAGAAGATGTTAATAGCAGAACAAGGATCAGTGCTCTGTGAAAGCACAACATAGAGACAAGTGACAGATGGCCCTGTGGGGGGGCAGTGATTTTGGGGGAAAAGGATTTAAAAAATGAAGAAATAAATAAAAAGAATAAAACAATAAATAAATAAAAATTGGATTAAAAAAGAATCACGATGGAGGAGACAGTTCATGGTCTGAAGTTCTTGAACTCAATGTTAAGTCGGGAATGCTGTAAAATGCTTAATTGGAGGATGAGGGTGCTGTTCCTCCAGTTTGTGTTGGGCTTCACCGAAACATTGCAGCAGGCCAAGGATGGGACGTACAATGTTCCTCGGACTGCTATTCTCCCTACACCCTGAGGTCCACTCTCAGTGCCGTGTGCTGCTGTAGTACACACTTGACCTCTCTCTCTCTCCAGCATCACTGCCTCATCCTATCTCAAAGCTGTCCTTGTCCTGAGTTTCATTTTATTCTTCGTTTCATCCGAAGCCTTAACGAGAAACTTTTCCTCTATGTTTCAGGTCCAGTAACTCATTGATACCAACACTGATCCAGTAACCTCCAACCCTTTCCATCCCTCTGACCCCATCCCTTCTTCTAATCCCAGCCCTTGCCATGTATTCACCTTACCCTTTGACCTTCCTCTCTGATGTTGAACATCTGTACTCGGCAAAGGACTCAGCATCATCCCCTTACACTATCACCTCAATGAATTTTGGGCTTGGCACAATGCGGACCTCTTCTTCCGCTGCCTTCATATCCGTGCTCACTTCCTGGGCAGGAGTTCTCCCCCTGTTCAATGCATCCTTTCACCCACCTCCAGTATTCTCCCTCTACCTGGACCCCTACCTGTGGCCTCTTGAGCGCTCTTGATCTTTTCATTGAGCACTCTCGGTGTGACATCGGCCAGCTCAATGCCTTTGCTCCTCCCACCCACTGCAACCTGTCTCCTTCTGAACTTGCTGCACTCCATTCCCTCAGGTCCAACCCTAATGTTGTTATGAAATCTGCTGGCAAGCCTGGCGCTGTTGTTGTCCGGTGTACTGACCTTGCACAGGCTGAGCTCCAACCTTTAGACAGTTCCTCCTCCCTCCCCTGACCCCGCCACTGAACATCAAGCCATTAGTTCCAGGACTGTCGCTGACCTCATCTCTTCTGAAGATCTTCCCTCAACAGCTTCCAACCTCATAGTCTCCCAACCCCACATCTGGCAATGCTTCTGACTTTTTTCTCAACCGAGGTTTGCCCCTCACTGTGGTTGACGGGGCCCTCAACCTTGTCCGACCCATCTCCTGCACCACGACCCTCACCCTTTACCCTCCTTCCCAGAATCATGATAGGGTCCCTCTTGTCCTCATTTTTCACCCCACCAGCCTCCACGTTCAAAGGATTATCCTGCATTTCTACCTCCTTCCAAAAATCCACAAACAGGACTGTCCCGGTAGACCCATCATGTCAGCTTGTTCCTGTCCCACTGAACTCCCCTTGTCCAGTCTCTTCCCACCTACATTCGTGATTCCCATCACCCTACATAATATTAACAATTTCACTTTCCTGGCCCTAACCATCTCCACTTCACCATGGACGTCCAATCCCTCTACACCTCCATTCCCTACCAGGATGGTCTGAGGGCTCTCCGCTTCTTCCTTGAACAAAGGTCCGAACAATCCCCATCCACCACTATTCTCCTCTGTTTGGCTGAACTTGTTCTCTCACTGAACAATTTCTCCTTTAACTTGTCTCACTTCCTCCAAGTGAAAGGTGTGGCCATGGGCACCCACGTGGGCCCCAGTTATGTCTGTCCTTTTTTGGGGTAAGTGGAAAATTCCTTGTCCCAGTCCTATTCAGGCCCCCTTCTACAACTCTTTTTTCCGTACATCAATGACTTTATTGTTTGCTGCTTCCCGCTCTCGTCTGGATCTGGAAAAAAGTATTGATATTTGTTTCCAATTTCCGCCCCTCTCTGACCTTCACACGGTCCATCTCCGATACTTCCCTTCCCTTCCTTGACCTCCCTGTCTCCATTTCTGGTGATAGACTGTTCACCAATATTCATTACAAGCCTACCGACTCCCACAGGTACCTTGACTACAGCTCCTCACACCCTGTTTCCTGAATGGGCTCCATCCTGTTCTCTCAGCTCCTCCCCCTCCATTGCATCTGTTCTGATGATGCCAACTTCCAAAACGGCACTTGTGACATGTCTCCCTTTTTTCCTAACTGAGGTTCCCCCCCACGGTTGTTGACATGGCCCTCACTTTTCACCTCACCAGACACTGCATTCAAAGGATCACCCTCTGCCATTTCCACCAACTCCAGCAGGATGCCACCACCAAACACGTCCTCTCACCCCCGCTGTCAGCACTCCATAAGGACCGTTCCCTCCCTGACACCCTAGTCCGCTTCTCCATCACCCCCATTCCTCATCCCCTTCCCAATGCAATTGCAGAAGGTGCAACACCTGCCCCTTTACTTCCCCCCTCCTCACCGTCCAAGGGCCCAAACACTCCTTTCAAATGAAGCAGCATTTCAGTTGCACTTCCTTCAATTTGGTCTTCTGCATTCTCTGCTCCCAATGCGGTCTCCTCTACATTGGGGAGACTGAATGCAGACTGGGTGACCGCTTTTGGGAAACACCTTTACTCAGTCCGCAAGCATGACCCAGACCTCCCTGTCGCTTGCCATGTCAACACTCCACCCTGCTCTCATGCCCACATGTCTGTCCTTGGCTTGCTGCATTGTTCCAGTGAAGCTCAACGCAAACTGGAGGAACAGCACCTCATCTTCCGACTAGGCGCTTTACAGCCTTCCGGACTGAATATTGAGTTCAACAACTTCAGACCATGAACTCCCTCTCCAACCTCATCCCCTTTTCAATCCAGTTTTTATTTATTTATTTATTTTATTTTCAATATTTTAAAATTTTAATCATTTGTTTATTTGTCCGTTTTTAAAATCATTCCCCCCCCCCGCAACCCCGCACCCCAAACAGGGACACCTGTTACTAGTTTCTATGTTGTGCTTTCACAAGCACTGACCCTTGTTCAGCTATTAACACCTTCTGCTATCTTACCTTCATGCCACTATCAGTACCTCCTTTACTCTTTACCACTTCCATTAACATGCCCTTTGTCTTGTGTCCATGACATCCTTCTCAATCGCTCCTTAGCTGTCACCTATCCCTGACCTATCCTGTTCCACCCCCTCTTAAGCAGTATAAATCCATCACATTTCCACTTTTAGCTCTGAGGAAGAGTCGTAAGGACTCGAAATGTTAACTTTGTTCTCATTCCATGGATGTGGCCCGACTGGCTGAGCTTTTCCAGCATTTTCTGCTTTTTTTTCTACATTTATACTCTGCTTTTCTGTTGATGTAACTTTGAATTACTACATTACTTTAGAAGAATCGTTTGACACTTAAATGAGCAGAAGTGAAGCTTAAGTTAAAACTGTACAAACCGATGTCCCCAAAGCATATTGCAAATAAAAGAGCCTTTATTGATATTCCCAAATAACTTGCATTGATACAAGCTGCACCTTGAAATCACATGAAGGCACATGCAAGTTGTGAACCAGGGGCAGACTTCAATGAACAAAGTCAATTTACAACATAAAATACAGGACAGGCATGTAACAGCGAGGCGATAATGGATGAAAGAAATCACTTTTGTGGAATTGAGACCTCTTTTTCTCTGCATTTGAATGTTTGCACAGCTCCATCCCACGGTTAGTTTCTCAGTCCTGTGACTCCTGCATAAGAACTTGACCTGCCTCACCTTAAATTTACGTCCCATTGCACAGGGCTCTGCTGTGTGATTTTATGTCTCCAGCCGGGGACACCGCCCTCATTGCCGCCACTAAGAGCCAGAACTGACTGTTTGGGACTCTAGGCTACCCAAGCACAGGTATCGGAAACAATCGAGGGGAGCTCTGGAGCTTGCAAGCAGTGGCGTTTGGGTGAGGGGCGGGTGTTCCCAGGAGTTGGAATTCAGGGAGCAATCAAAACTGAGAGATATGGTGGGGAGAGTGGGACTTGGGAGAGAGGTTCGGGAATGGGGGGGGATTTGGTGAGAGATGGGAGCATGAGGTCTTGATGAGGTGTCACGCGATTACACACATGGTCTGATCTCAGGTGGTCAGAACATTGAGATCAAACCTCCAGGAGTACCTCCAACCAGAATTGTAGCCCTTCTCCACCAAAATGTCAGCAAATGTGCTGCTCACAGCCCCCTACCCACCCCCTCCGCAACTCAAACATTAGCACAGGCAAGCAGGGTATCCCACAGAGGGGTGTGCAGGATGTTAAGTACTCCTCCACCCCAAAAAATGTGGCTTTCATCTCTTAAGCACTGCAGCCCTTCAGGCTCTCAGTGTAGCAGATCCCAGGATCAAGGCATCCATCATCAATGAAAAAGGATCTGGAATGATAATGAACTGGGAAATCCCAACCAGGGCCCTGGTCACAATCACTAATTTTGGCAAATGTTACACACTGTTTCTTAATGATCATTTGCTATCTTTCTTTGCTGGTTGTTCATATCACTGATTTGTTCATCTAAGAATTAAGCACTGTGAAAAGCAGGCTTGCTAATTTTACTTGTTGCAACATGTTCAATTGTGCCTTGGGATATTTTTCATGTCATGGTTTGCTTGCTGTTAACTGGAGAGTTTAACTGCTTCTTTTGCATGTTTTATTTAACTTGGAGCATGATGGTTCGATGTACTTATCCATAAACTGAACCTCAGCCACCACTTCGCTTTCCGTAAACAGCATGGTATACCTTGCTGGGCATTTGCACTTCCTGAACCCTTGAGTGCATCCTTTCTCGCTCCATACTCCACAGTCACCACCCACTCAATTTTATTGTCATCTTTAGTGGCCTGATGTACTTAGCAAAATGTACATGAACAAAAAGCATTTGGTCTAAAATGTTACAATTATCAGCAGCTATCACACAAGCAGCTCTCACATATTGATAATGGTGCAGAGATCTTTTGTCATATAATGGCTTTTTGAGTCTCTGAGCTGGTTGGTTCTTTTCCATTCACTGCATTGCTGAGCCTCACCATGCTTCTTTCCTCTAGTCTTTATGCTCCTGAAGATCCAACCTGCTCAACCACCTTCTCTGTACTACATCAATTTTCCTGGGCATCTCCTGTTCGCTGTCTATGCTGCATTCGTGACCCTTCCCTTTCTCCTGTACTGTGGTGTATTAAAGGATCACAGCTCCCCAGACCACTTCACCCCAATACAACATAATTAATACGGCCAGTGTTGCAGAGACAAATAGATGTGCAAAGAAGTATGTCATGAAATTGTGCTTTATGTCACCATAATGACTTTTAATCCACCAGCTGGAAACATGAATTGCACTTTATAAAACACAGACCAAAGTAATTTGAACTCACAGCCAAGATGGTACTTAATTTGCATTACTGTACCTTCCACATTCCAATTCCATTGAGATGGAGATGGCATGTCTGCATAAGCCCATCAAAGACAATTACCTCTGAGGAATGTGAATGAACCATATTTCCTTTACCATTAGCACAATGTCCACATACTCACCTTTGGGAGGCAAACCATCAAACTGAATCACTTGAATAATGGGATCCTGGCCAAGAGGAGGGATTCCCAGACCAGACCTAATCAAGTTCCATTGGAATACACAAAATATGTTTGAATTACTGGTCAGGTGGAGAGGGTGGTCACATGACAAGCAAACCTTTTGTATGTTTTAAGCAGATGTTTTCTGAGAAGTTGAGATAGAGCCTGCGCCACTGCCCCCCTCCCCCTCTCTTTCTCTCTCTTGGTCCACCCATCTTGCAAGCTTTTGGGCCCTGTCTGCTATTGTTTCACTCTCATTCCATGTGTAGCAGACAGCGATTTTAAAGAAAGAACTCAACTCCACAGCTGTGTCTCCAGAAGATAGATAACCTATTTGCAGTTTTAATCTGCCTCAACACTGAAAGACCATGAGTGAAAGCAGCAAGACCATCTATTCAACCTGAATCCAGAGGAGTCATCAAACTACAGACTCTGAATTCATTTTAACTTTTATGGACTCTAATTTGTCCAACTGAACCTTCCCCACTGTGTGCGTGTCTGTGCGAGCGTGTCTGTGCGTGCGTGTGTGTATAAAACAGTGTGTATTTTATTGTTTTACTTTGATCAGTTTAAGTACAATAAAGGTAACCTTTTTTTTGTTAAACTCGAGAAAACCTGTCCTATTTGTTCTTTTATAAGCACTATGCATAAATAGTTAAGTACTCATGGAATTGGTAAGTATGTCCTTTTCAAAGAAAAATTGCTGTTTAAACAAGGAGAGGGCATAAAGGAGAGCCATTTGATTTCTCCTCATCCGGTTGTAACAAGTAGGATAAGAGAGAAAATGGGTGGTGAGAACGAGCAAGTTGCTGAAGATGCCAGAAACCTGAAATAATAAAATGTTGGAAACAGTCCAGGTCGGGCAGCACCTGTGGAGAGAGGGAAATGTTGGAGTTTCAGGTCTTAGCACCCTTTGTCATGGAGGTACAAGATTTGGATCTACACTCAAATGCTCTTGGTTGCCTCCCACAACAACTTGCATTTATCTAATGCCTTTTAATGTAGTAACGTGTCCTTAGAGCCTTCTCAGGCGCCCGACTTGACAAAAGTTAGAAATGTGAGAACAGATGTCGGCTATTTGGTCTCTCCAGCATGCACTGCCATTTATTGAGGTCTATGACTTAACTCTTTATCTTGCTCTTTGACTCATATCCCTTTAATACCTTAGGTTAACAAAAAATCTATACTTCTCAAATTTAAAACTAATAATTTATCTAACATTAATTACCATCCTTTCTGTGTAGTAAGCTTCCCTAACTTCTCTGTTGAAAGACTCTAATTTTTAGATTATATCCCTAGTCCTAGACTCCCCCATCTATCTATCTTATGGACAAGATTTTGCCCCCCGTTGGGGACAAGTGTGTGGGCAGGCAGGTGGACAGCCCTCCGACCAGTGCCCCCAATTGGGGGAGAGGAGGGGGTGGGGATGCTGCCATATTTAGTGGGTGGACCAATTAAGGCCTGCCCAGCGTGATGCCCTATGCGCTTCCATTACGGGGTTGTGGGGAGGTATTCCTAAATTTGGAAGTGCGCTCCTTTGCACAAGATTAAGTGCTGCCTCAGGGAGATCGGTTCCCAAAGTAAAAAAGTTACTGCAGTGAAAACTTCATTCACCATCCATGTCCCCCCATGTGACAATGTCACATGAGTTGGGACATGAGCATAAATAACGCTAATTAAAAGTGTCTGTTAATCTTTTGATTCCCGTGGGTGAGGTTTCATGCTTTTTCAGGCAGCCACCAGCGCTCCCGACCTGCCCACCAGCTTAAAGGTTGGACGGGCAGGTCCACCAATGAGCTTAATTGATTTTTGAATGACCTCATTAGGCCATTGACAGATTGGTGGGTGTGTACTCGAAAGAGTTACAGCTGATTCGGGGCTGTTAGGCCAGTGGCGCAATGGATAACACGTCTGACTGCGCATCAGCAGATTGTAGGTTCGACTCCTGCCTGGCTCATTGAGGTTTTGCAATCCCATGATGGTCACTTCACACACTTTGCAAACTGAACTTTCTGGCTTGGCCTAAATAGCCAAGTGGTTATGGTACTGGGCTTGTAACCCCAAGATCAAGAGTTCAAATCTCACAATGGCAAACTATGAAATAATGTAACTTCATCTGAATAGGAACAGATGGAAACGTGTTTGTACTCGAAAGAGTTACAGCTGATTCGGCTGTGACCCCGCCAACCTGAAAATGCAAATGACACGGGATGATGTCGGGAGTTCCACCCAACGTCATTATGTATTGGCAAGTAGGCCCCGCCCCCGCTCGATGACAGGAAATTTCTTACCTATGTGTTTCCCATATAATCTTGAAAACTTTGACCAATTCACGCTTAACCATCTGGATTCCAGGGAATACAACCCTAGTTTGTGTAATCTCTGCTCATAATTTAACCCTTGATGTTATTCTGGTAAGTCTACACTACAATCCTTCCAAAGCCACCATATTCTTCTTGAGGTGTGATGTGGTGCTGAGAACTGGACACGAGTACTCCAGGATAAAAGCAAAAAACTGTGGATGCTGGAAATCCGAAACAAAAACAAAAATACCTGGAAAAACTCAGCAAGCCTGACAGCATCTGCGGAGAGGAACACAGTTAATGTTTTGAGTCCATATGTCTACTCCAGATGTGGTCTAACTCCTTTGGATTCAGTCCACTGGATATAAAGCTCAGTATTTCATTCGCCTCTTGATTATTTTCTTGACCTGACCTTGACATTTTTGTGATCCATATACTTGGACCCCCAAGGCTCTTTTTCTGGCTGTTTCTAGCTTTTCACCAATTCGAAGGTACTCTGATCTATCCCTTTTAGATTCAAAGTGAATGAAGTCTAACTTGTCAACATTGAACTTCATTTGGCCATTCACTTAACCTATCAATAATATCTCTGCCATTTACACTGCTTATGTGCTATATATGTTGGTGTTATCAACACATTGGAATATACAGCTTTCTATTGCACCATCTAAGTTGTTACTAAATTCAGTGAATAGCTGAGGCCCCATCACAGACCCCAAGGGAATAGGGCAGTTGGCCAATATCTCTATCCTTTGTCTCTTGTCATTAAATCAAATTCCTAACCAGGAATTGCATAATTCCATGAATTGGCACAGATTCTCTCCCATAAACAGCCCCACATGCCTTAAGATCTAGACTTGACCTGTACTGACCAATATCTCATCATACAATTGCAAGACCAATAAAAACAAAACCCCTTGTTATGTGTGCTGGATTCAACAACTTCATATGTACGCCCTTGTGCCTTTGCTCTCCATGGAAAGCAGGCTGATGGATACTATAGTCAGCTGAAGTTGATTATAAAATAACAGGCTGGATTTTTTTTCACATATACGAAGAATTAAATTGAAAATTATCTTCAACCTATTTCATCATGCTCCTTTACAGTGTACCCATTACCCCTGTTGGAGGGCTTAACTCACTCACTAAAAAATCTCTAAAAATAGTCAATGTTAACATTAAAGTGAGAGTTTCCACAGACTTGGTGACTTCCAACTAGACAGGAAGCCAAAGATGTTGCCCATCACCCACCCTCAGCTCTGTCTGGGATTTAACAAGTTAAGTAACTAATTAAAGCTTGTGACTGCCCTACTAGCTGCAGACCTCTGGCAGGTAACTCTGCACATGAATGAAGCTATTTCAGCGTATTGTTTACTGGAATATCCTACTGAACTTTCATTGTCTAAAGCTGATGTGGTATATGGAAAGCATTGCTTCCAATTGATCTGGATTTTCTCCAAATTCCCAAAACCTTGTGCATATTCATCCATTTATGTGGCAAACTCAACCCTGGAATTCCTCCTTTTGACTAAACAGTCAAAAGCCCCAAAATGTAACAGGAGTAAAGGAAGTGTAAATGGGGGTATAAGAAATATTAAGATATGATTGAGATAGAAAGACGAATGGTAGAGATAGAGGAAAGGGCAAAAAAGACAAGTAGTGGAGAAGAGAATGAAAGAGATATGCACATCGCAGAGAATTTTGGAGTTTGGAGTTTTGATTCTGTCTCCTTTGATCTTTATCAATGGCAAGAGGAAAAGGAATGTATGCGATACACATAGGGGAAGAAAGGTAGGGAAAGGAAAACTAAATCTGAGAGGCTTCGAGCATCTCACATAATCGGAAAGGAAACCAAAAAGCTATGTGGAGGTTTCATATTCTGCAAGGCCCTAATTTGATGCCAGATCAGTGTTGTAAGCCAACTGTAAAACTGGCAGATTTCACTGTTGGGAAACCCCATTTTTTTGTTGATTTTCCAGGCCACTGGTTTCACATTTCTCAGCAGTTTCACAGTGGGCTTGTCGCTGGCTTCATCAAAGCAGCACTTTGGAAACCTGGCATTACTGGCGCGATAAGGGAAACTGCCTGCAGAGAGAGAGAAAGGGACACAGAGCGAAAGACAAACTATTTGGAAACTACTAGAAATTGAACCATGCAAGAGGGAGAGATGTGCCAAGGAGTTTTAGAAACAGAAAGAATAGCAAAGACTCATGGCTGAGCACAGAGTAAGCGATGGATAAAGGGTGTAAAGTGAGCAAAGAGGAAGGAAGATAATGATTTAAATGGGAAGTAGAGAGCTAGACAGTTAAAAGAGCTCATTTTTAAAATAAAGAACAAGATCTGAGCTGTGTTTGGGAGATTAGATAGAAAGAGCAACCTGAATAAAATCCTACTACAAATTCACTTTTTTGCAAAAATCAAACGCATAGTTTGTTCTCTACGGTTTACAATTCAAAGATGGGGTAAATTCCACCTATTGGCCAGATGAGAGGTGAACTACAGAGAAAGAGAATTAATCTTGGGTATCTGGTGACTGTTAGAACATCTGTTTGTCATTTTTATAATAAAATTGATAGGTATTTAGACATTTATGGGGTTAACCAAAGACAGATTTGTTAAAGGTAAGACAAGTTTGATCACGTTTGACTAATCATTGTTTGGTTAAAGTGATCAAATTTGCACTGTCCTCAAATCTATTTCCCTCCTCCTTCAATGACTTATATTGCATTATGTTTTCATAATCTCTTTGTTTAATTCCCCATTCTTGTAATTTTGCCCCTCTTTGCAAATTCCCCCTGAAATATGATTCCAGGATGGTGTCAGTTGTCCTCCAAGATGTCACCTGATTAGAGTTCTGATATTTTTCATTTGTGAGGCCGCAGCGAAGGTTAGTGATGCGTTGCGATCCCTAATTCTTAGGATTTTCCAGCAATGGTCACAGCATAGCAATAATGGAAAATTCCCTGTTTCTTGCGTATAACAAAATCATTATCTTTCATTAAGACTTTCTGATCTTAATCCAGTATGTGGGAACCCGAGTTGATATTTCTCTCCCCCCCACTCCATCTCTGCCCCAGCCCCCAAACCCTATCTTTTGCCCAGGGCCTGCAAGTCTAATTGTATTATCTGTGTTGTCACCCTGGGCTCGGATCAATAAATGTAGTATGGTTGAACAGTAGTCTGTATGGCTTAGGCCCACATAGGGCCATGCAGTTACAAACAGAGCTTTCAGGGAAGCCTTAATTTATTTTGCTGATTTATGATATATCACGGTTAAAAAAGCTCTCTTCTGTTTTCATTATGCAGCTTTGACTAGGCAGGCTGTTTGATATCTTCATGTTATGAAGCAAAAATAGAATTTGAAAGTTTCAAACAAAATATGTTTTATTGACACTGGAACATATGGATCTGAACAGTTACGAGCAGCTCTGTGACCAGCAATAAAATGACGTCCTTGTCAGTGTCTTGGCAATATTATTCCTTGTCGCTGCTTAGGAAACTTTCAATGTGGTGGTTAACAAGCTTCCATTAATTTCTAAGTGTTTCTGTAAGTTAATGAACAGCAATGTATTCACTCACCCAGCCAATGAATAGTCCAGTAAGTTGCTGAAATCCTTTGTTTTCCAAAGTTCATTGCAGTAATCGGTGGAGTGAGTTGCTACTTTGTATCTAATCTCATGTTGGAAGCTGTACAAAAGTAATTGTTACCTTTCATATTTCTTTCAGTTTTCCACTCTACCATTAGATCAGTTTGATTATTCAACCAGAGAGGGTGGATGGTCTAATCCACAAGCATTTTGGTAGCTTGTCATGCGTTTGACAATTTTTACTGTTTGAACACCAAGATGGGTTTACTAATCTGGGCGCTGGCTTGCTCCGAGGGCTCACTTCAAAGTGTCCTTGCTCAGTAACCCTCTCCCTGGACTGATGTGTAAAACTGGATTAAACATGCAGCTGAGTTGCTCTTCCAAATCTGGATTTTTGATTGGCTGGCTTTCAGCCAATGGAAACTAGGTCTTTCAGAACTTGTATTGATCTCGAAAATTGATCAGGGGTAAGGCAAGGTAAAGTTCATTTTTTGGAGAAAGCAAAGGATACGCAAGATATATGTGATTAGTTAGTAAAGTATTAATTTATAAGTAGAAGAGAAAACATAAAAGTAGCAGAATTGTGGAGGGAGGTAGGGGTGATGGGTTATGTGTTTTAATTTTTATTGTATTAAGCTAAACTTTACCTTGTAGTAATTTTTTAAATTATTCGTTCATGGGATTTGGGCATCGCTTGCATTTATTGCCCATCCCTAATTGCCCTTGTTCAGAGGACATTTAAGAGTCAACCATGTTGTTGTGGGTCTGGAGCCACGTGTAGGCCAGACCAGGTGAGGAGAGCAGATCCCTTTCCCTAAAGGGCATTAGTGAATCAGATGGGTCTTTATGACAAGTGGCAATGGTTTCATCATCAAACATTTAATTCCAGATTTTTATTGAAATCAAATTTCACCATCTGCCATGGTGGGATGCGAACCCAGGTCCCCAGAGCATTACCTCGGTCTCTGGAAAACTAGTCTAGTGACAATACCATTATGCCAGGCTTCTCCCACAAAATTGCCCTTAACTGGGGCCTTAATAAAACAAATCCTGGATGCTGCAGGTACATTGTTGCTGTCATCAAAATACTTCCAGCATCAAAAGGATGGATTTCTCCGTGGGCATCAAGACCTCAGTGTCGGTATCAAATGGGGTCTCAAGCTTGTACTTGCTAGCAGTGAGATTGGCTCAGCAATCTTCCAGGAGGCAGTCTCTTAGTTGGCTGCCCTATGAAGGATGGTGGGTGGGCTTTGGGTGCTGCATGCACAATTGGAGGTCCTGCAGCCCTGGAACCTCTGCAGCCCTGTCAGGAGAGTTGGGCATTACTGAGGTAGGTTGGAGCATGCAAAGGCGCCTCAAAATGGCACCCTCACTGGATGCATTGCATTGAAGAAAAAATAAGGCTGGTAGATCCATTGGGGTTAAGGGTAAAAACTCTCTGCTGGATCAGACTCGGCCAAGACTGTGGTCTTTCATTCATGCAATCCCGTCAATGAGAAATGGAGCCTCCAGCTCACTTGGTGCCTTCATTGAACTGGCTGCCTCTACGCACAGTGTGCCGGTGGCAAAATTACCCCTAATTGGGGCCTGAACCTGTGTAATTGGCTGCCTGCCATCATGGTGCAGGAAATCAATCCAATTCGCAGCCTGCCCCTAAGAAAGTTCTCTGGTGATTGGAATGCATCAGGGAGTCATCCTGATGGGGCTCCCCACTTCCCCTGCAGTTTTCCTGCCTTCCAAGCCTGTAAAACACAACTGAAAACACAATTATTTAACTTGGTTACACACAAGTATTGTTTGTCTGCCTGTTTATTTTAATTTTTGGGAATGTCCATACTTGCAACTACAGAAAGACCCCAGGAGGCGACCACCACTTGCGAGAGATATATTGGAAATATTTAAGGAAGTAAAAGTGGATACACTACTTTGCAGCATTGATCTACTAACGAGGAGACTCAAGGCTGCATGAAATTTTGACCACCCTATGCTGTCTGGATCTTTTCCCTGCCCAGATGAAATTACATTGTTTCATAATTTGCCATGGTGAGATTTGAACTCTTGATTTTGGGGTTACAAGCCCAGTACCATAACCACTTGGCTATCATACCAGAACTCCCTATGCTGTCTGGTTGTACTTAGAACTAGAATAATCTGAGTTGGGTTAATTAAAGGAGAGGAAAAGTGTCCTGGCGAAGAAAACTCTCCAATTGTTATTAGTGCATCAGCTAAATCACACAAATGAGTTGACAGGATGGTTTAGAAGTATTTAATGATTTGCCAAATGTTAGACTATGTGGTCTCTCCTGGGATGTGAACGGTATCTTATGAGGAAAGGTTGGACAGGCTGGGCCTGTATGCATCAGAATTTAGTAGCTTGAGAGGTGATGTTATTGAAACATATAAGGTCCTGAGGGTGTTGGATAAGATGGATGCTGAAAGCACGTTTCCCCATTGTGGGAGAGACCAGAACTAGGGATCTCAGTTTAAAAATTAGAGGTCTCCTATTTAAGATGGGGATGAGGAGAGAGTTTTTCTCTGAGAGTTGTGAGTCTTTGGAACTCTCTTCCCTGGAGAGCAGTGGAAGCAGGGTTATTGAATATTTTTAAGGGAGAGGTAGATAGATTCTTGACTAACTTGGAGGTGGGGGGGGGTCAAAGGTTACTGGGGGGTAGGGAATGTGAAATTGCTGTGATTTTATTGAATGGTAGATCAAGCTTGAGGGGCCAAATGGCCTGCTCCTGCTCTTAATTTGTATGTTCATATAGCCATTTATGAATAGCACCACTGTGGGTGTACTTACACCAGATGAACAGCAGCCAGTTTGAGAAGGCTGCTCACCATCAACTTCTCAAGGGCAATTAGAGATGGACAACAGATGCTGGCTTTACCAATGACACTCACATCCCATGAAAGAATAAAAAAAAACTATATCACTGCCATACTGCATAACATTTGCAGTTAGATAACAGTAAGAGAATGTGTAGTTTATGTCCAAGGAAGTAATACCAAGTTAAGAATGCCACAAATATATGCAACAGATATGCGTCAGATACATATAGAGAGAGATGCACTTGAAAATTGATATTGCCAGTTCATCAAATGTGAAGAATGATGAATTTTTTTTCCATATACATAAGAACCAACAGATATACTTTAGAAGTGGACAACTGAAAAATATGCCAAAACAGGGTTTGGTGAGTTTAAAACTTGGGAGTCATCCTTGAAATATCTGTCTAATAAAAGTATCCATCAATCTTTAGGCAGCGATGGATGCCTTTTGTTAATTCTTATCAAGTAACTTGCCTTGCCTTGTAGAACTTAATTTCAGTGCATGTCAGTTAATGGGGACTTGATTAATGGTAACATTTTTGCAAAGCTGCCAACATATCCTGCCTTCTGATGTGATTGCTTACCAGGAAATATTGGATCAAGGAAGCAGTATTCTTGCCTCAGGATTCCTCTTATTAAGACCTTCTTTGATCAAACACAACCAATTGGCAATTTTCCTGTAGATGTCATTTCTTTTGTTGAACAAATTGCTTTGAATATGGTTGATCGTAATGTAAAATATTTTCCTTTAAATCAAGGATTCAGTATTAACTTCAATTTTTGATGAAACACTGCCAATCTGGTTATTGTGATTTTTAAAAAATGGACTTATTACCCAAAATTGGAAGGGTCGAATACTTAGAAGGAAGTATTTCCAATTGGTGAATTGACTAACAAAGAAATACTGCCACTTGCACTACTCTTTACTTGGGCATTGGTGCTTGATTTATAATCAGGATCTCGTGCATCAAATGATTTTATAGGGTGGTTGCTAGTTTTACTAAACTCTTCTCCCACTTTTCATCTTTTCCACTTAAAACAAACTACATATAAAGATGTATGAATGTCTGTTTATTGCCTTATTATTGTGAGTATTAATTGAATGATTGTGATAAATGACAATATATTCTACCCCAGCAGCATTACTGATGGTGGTAATGATTTTATATGTTAAAGTCTAAAATGTGAGATCTGAAGCCAGAGGTGAGGTGCCTGTCAGTGAGTTTGAATTAAACATGAAGTGTGTCCTTTGTCAGCTTTTCGGAATCACCAACTTTGTTTTCAATCGTTAATAGGCACAAATATTGAAACAATGACTTATTTCAGGCTAACAACTTAAAGATTTTAGGAGCTTAATTCTGAACCTAGCAGTCATGACACTAGTTGGAACATTGCTTTTATAAATCCATTATTACAAAATGTGCAGCTGAAAAGAGTATATACAGTGCCAAAGGCAGATTTGAAAGAAAAGGAAAACTGTACAGAATTAGAGCTGTCTGATGTTTTACTTTTGGTGCAAGTAATTCTGACACTTAGTGGAGCAGATCTGCTGTGTCGTTTGCATATTTTTGGTGAAGGGTATTCCATGCTTTTATTGATGTGAGCATGCCATGGCGTGAGGTATTGCAAATAGTAAAATATAAATATATACAATCCACAAGCCTAAAGACTATTTCTTTAGAAACATCTAGCTTAACTTTGACTTGCATTGATCTGCAGTCAGCACTTGTTGAACCTTGAACCTCACAGGCGAACATAATCCAAAAGCTCAATTTTCCATTTTAAGAATTACCTAACTCCAAACTGCTTAGTGCTTGAAGCAGGTAGCACTAGGGCTTCTCATGCTGTCTAGATCACAATTTTTTCCCCCCATCCTCCTACGATCTTGCAGAATTTCAATAAAATAGTTTTTCAAATTCCACTGGTGAAGGTGCCCTGCTGTAGTCCCTCTCTTTTTTTGAAGGTGTTGATTCCTGTTGGGCTGTGGTTCTGCAGCATAGACAGTCCTCTAGTAAGTCTCTCAAATGGCTATTCTCCAAATGTATCAGCCTCTTTTGTAGTGGTCAGCATCCCATTCCACTTCAGCCCAAAAACAAATTGTATATTGGAAATTTTAGATGGCAGACAAGGTTTTTTAAATATACATTTCCACTTTGGTATCAGCTTTGGCTCAGTGGTAGCACCCATCTGGTAGAGATTAGCTAACTGAACAGTCTCTGGAACTCAACTCTGGGAACCTCTCATCCATATGGCTTGATGCTTCATCTGGTGGTGCTCTAGCCCATTAGGTCACATAGGTTGCTGGACACAATCTTTGGTTTCCTCCCCTTAACTCTGAGGGCCAGGAAGATAGTCACTAGTGTATAAAATATTGCAAGTTAGTGCATGTACTCCATATCTGCATTAATTTGTTTAATACTGTGCCCTCGTTAGTTATAATCAGTCAGTAAAAACACATAGCATGCACAATCAGCAATTTTCATTGACACCAATATCCTATTGACGGAAAGCTGATTGTTTCAGTCCTTGTGATTACTTTAAACATTTTTACCCCCTGTCCCATGTCTGGTATGTGATCCATATTTTTGCATAACAAAATGGTTAACTTGATAGTTGTTATTGACACTGATGTATCATGTGAGCATACATATTAAAAAACTCTTGGTGCATTATGGTATCTTTTTGTTTTGATACCTCTTATTTTTGTTAAAAAGAAGTGCCTGGATATTGAAGAATACTTTTTGGGATGTTGATATGCATCTAATACATTGTACAAATGTGTTATTCACAATATTTCCTGTAAATTTTCAACAACACCAGCATAGACTTAGTTGATATTAACACCTGTATTTTTTTTCCCTTGTTCATTTCCAGTTTTAAATTTTCATCTTTTTATCATATTGATGAGAGACAAGTTATTCATTATAGGGCATATTAGGAATCATTTTCAGATCTTTTTCTTTGTTTGCTTTAATGTGGCTGGATGCAGTTTAGATAATGCCTTTTATCTCTTTATGCAGCATTCGTACTTCATAACCCCTGATACGAGTGGACTGCCTACTATACCTGAAAGTGTAAGTAGTCTGAACAACAGAACATGGTTTTCATTTCAGGTTGCTCAATTTCTTTTTTAAGAAAGGAGGTTGGCTATTTTGTACTTTAAAAAAAAATAATGCTTCAGCCTCTAACATCTGTGCTGAGTGCATTTGATTCAAATGATGGCCAAATTTCTTCCTGTATATTTTCAGGGTTTAATGTCTAATTTCTACCAGAAATGGGGAGAAGCATTTTTGTGTGCTTCTGAATCGTTTTAAAAATAAAATCAACCTTGATGAATATTCAGTCAAAATATAATTCAACATGGCACATGATACAAACAGGTTAGCCAACAACTTTTGTTGAATGTGCTTTGTAAGTGTTCTGTTAACATTCTGTTACTAGGTAAACCTATTTAAGATTAGATTTAGGCCGGGATTTTCTGGCCCCGTTGTAGCGGGACCCACAGGGGGAGATTCGGCGACCCAACTAAAAGTCCATTGACTTTCAGTGGGACTGCATGATCCTGGTGGTAGGCGGGGCTGGAAAATCCTGCCCTTAATCTAATTGAATTTTGACCTGAGAGAGGCCAGTGAAGTGTGAAAAGCCAGGGGAATGTCAAGTTCAATATCATTAGGAGTTCAGCTTTGAGGTACAACTGGGGATGAGTTTTAATCTATGGGTAATAGCTGTGTGAAGCAAATAATCACATTTTGTGTTTTGGAAGATTTTGCCTCCAGTGGTGGTTCCCAGTCAATGTACAGTAATCCATGCTGGAAGGTCAGTGTATGTGACAAAGTCACTTCAGCTAAAATATGGGCAAACGAAGAGTAGAGGTGAAAGGTTTATCGTGGCGGTTTCCCAGGGTCCAGTGTTAGGTCCCCTGCTCTTCCTGATATGCATTAATGACCTAGACCATGGTATACAGGGTACAATTTCAAAATTTGTGCCTGATAGGAACCTTGGAGGCATTATGAACCATGAGGAGGTTAGTGTAGAACTTCAAAAGACATAGGTTGGTGGAATGGGTGCATGAGTGATAGATGAAATTTAATGCAAATAAGTGTGAAGCAACTAACTTTGGTAGGAAGAATGCAGAGAGACAATATAACATAAATTGTACAATTCTGAAGGGAATGCAGGAGCAGAGGTACTCGGTGTCTATGTGTATAAATCATTGAAGGTAGCAGGTCAGGTTGAGAGAGTGGTTAATAAAGCACACAGTATCCTGGGTGTTACCAGTAGGGGCAGAGAGTACAAAAGCAATGAAGTTATGTTAAACCTGTATAAAATACTAGTTCAGCCATAGCTGGAACATTACGTCCAGTTCTGGGCACCACACTTTATGAACAATGTGAAGGCATTACAGAGTGTGTAGAAAAGATTCATGGGAATAGTTCCAAGGATGAGGAGCTTCATTTACGTGGAAAGATTATAGATGTTGGGACTGCTCTCTGCTCTCTTTGGAGATGAGAAGGTTGAGAGGAGATTTAATAGAGGTATTCAAAATCAAAATCATGAGGGGTCTGCACAGAGGTAGACACTGTTCCCATTAGTGGGAGAATTGAGAACCGGGGGCACAGGTTTAAGGTAATTGGCAAAAGAAACAATGGCGACATGAGGAAATCTTCTTCATGCAGTGAGTGATCAGAATCTGGAATACGCTGCCTGTGATGGAGGCAGGGTCAATTGAGGCTTCCTAAAAGGAATTGGATCACTCTCTGAAAGGGGAAATTTTGTAAGGTTCGCGGAGAAAAGATAGGGGAGTAGCACTAGGTGACTTGCTCCTTCTACGGGCCAGCACAGATAAGATGGACTGATCTTTTTTTTTAATTCCTTCATGGGGTGTGAGCTTCACTGGCTGGGCCAGCATTTATTGCCCATCCCTAATTTCCCTTAAGAAGGTGGTAGTGAGCTGCCTTCTTGAACCCCTGCAGTCCCTGTGGTGTTGGTACACCCACAGTGCTGTTAGGAAAGGAGTTCCAGGATTTTGACCCAGCGACAGTGAAGGAATGGCAATATATTTCCAAGTCAGGTTGGCGAGTGCCTTGGAGGGGAACTTTCAGGTGGTGGTGTTCCCATCTATCTGCTACTCTTGTCCTTCTAGATGGTAATGGTCCTGGGTTTGGAAGATGCTGTGTAAGGAGCCTTGGTGAGTTTCTGCAGTGTATCTTGTAGCTGGTACACACTGCTATCACTGTGCTTCAGTAGTGGAGGGGGTGAATATTTGTGGATGTGGTGCGAATCAAGCGGGTTGCTTTGTCCTGGTTGGTGACAAGCTTCTTGAGTGTTGTTGGAGCTGCACTCACCTAGGCAAGTGGAGAGTATTCCATCACACTCCTGACTTGTGCCTTGTAGATGGTGGACAGGCTTTGGGGAGTCAGGCGATGAGTTACTTGTCACATGATTCCTAGCCTCTGACCTGCCCTTGTAGCCACAGTATTTATATGGCTGGTCCAGTTCAGTTTCTGCTCAATGGTAACCCCCAGGATATTGATAGTGGGGGATTCAGTGATGGTAATGTCATTGAACGTCAAGGGGCAATGGTTAGATTCTCTCTTGTTGGAGATAGTACTTGGGTGGCATGAATTTTACTTATATGCTGTAAACCAATCTATGATTTAAGTAACCTACTAAAATTCTGTCTAGAGTCAACCATGAAGTGCAAGAGAGCTGCTGGTATCTTTGGGGCTCTACTATGGCATCAGCCACTGCCTTCTGGGTGACAACAGGAGTGAAGATTTTGGTGTTTTTCACAAAATCATGCACAAATTCCTCCAAATCCAATTTTCTAAAATTGTTCAAATATATAATAACCAGCCATCTGGAAAGCTAATATTTTATGCTGGTGTTTTCATCTACATTTCCAATGCTTTCCTGTTTCACATTTAGACAAACACGGAGGTTGAGTGAACAACTTCATATTGATTGGTAAATAACATTTTGGAAGCCATTTATAAAGATAAATTTGAAACAAATGTAATTGGGTGTTTTTCTAAACATGGAACAGTATGAAATCTAAACACCCTTGGTTATATAAAGACAGAATTCCAGATGTTGTAACTAAAACAACAAAATGTTCAAATGAAGCAGAGTTGTCTTTTATTGCATAGTTTGCCTATAATTAATTTTCCATTTTTGCTTTACAGAGAAATATGACTGAATATTTTGTTGCTGTGGATGTGAACAACATGTTGCAACTTTATGCCAGTATGCTGCATGAACGACGTATCATTATTACCTCCAGTAAACTTAGCACTGTGAGTACTTGTGTCACCTAATGGAAAGGAAGTTTTTTTTTCTCATCTGACCAGCATTTTCTCTCAGAGTGATATACACATAAAAGATTTATCCCTTTCCATTCTCACTAGACAATGTCAGAGCATGGTATGCAAGATGGCTTTGACTTGACTTTTGTATGTACAAAAGTTCAAGCTATACAAGGTCTTCTTGGCTATATTCAGATAAATTAATTATTACTGCTTATCAGGAGATGAGAGGTTCTTAACTCTTCAGAGCTCATTTAACTGTCTTGTAGCTAATGCAGTAGAATCTTGAGGGCCTTTGTGTTCTTTACTCACTTGCAGCTTGTACTGCCAAGGCTACTTGAGAGAAAGCGAATGACCATGATAATGGTTACTTCAAGTTGGAATAAGTAAATTGATTCCTGCTTCTGAGTAGCAGCTTGAGAAGATGTAATATTACTCTTTTAGAAAAAGGCAGCTAATGCTTTGTGACTGAAGTGGGGCTATTTTTATCATGTTTAAAGGCTTTGCATTCATAGTGGAACCAAGTATCTGGGTAATTCAAAGCCAGTTATTTGCTTGGCAACCAAAATGAACAGGCCTTTTAGCATACAGTAAAGGGTTCATTTCTAGATTTGTCATATACTTCATTAAACGTAAGTTTTTATGTGTTCTATAAGACAGAGTACAGTTGCCTCCAGAGATTTGTAAAGTTTCAGACTAACCTAGAGAACTACTGTGATTCTTAATGTCCCAATGTAATCCAATTGAGGGAGAAGAGTAATTTTCATTAATAACTTAAATAGACCCCCAATTGAATCCCCAAAAAAAGTTGTTTTAAGGTTTGGAACTGACTTACTTCAATGCAAATGGGCCACATTGTTTTTTTTACAGGGATTTTGTTTTACAGCACAAGGGCTTTGAATTCTCCCCACCTTCTCAGATCTGTGTAATCTTTTTGTTCTCAACATTCGTTCGTGGTGAATCACGGATGCTGCAACACCACCCCCCCCCCCCCCCCCCCCCCCCCCCCACCTTCGTGACTGATAATGTGGCCACCATGATCCCAATGTCTCAATTCCAATTGTCAGTGACCTCCATCCCTGTCTCCTTCCCTTGCCCATTATGTTGGGTATTCCTCGAATCCCTCTACCAAGTGGAACGCATCGAAGCATTTAAAGTGCACTCTAGTCTTTTTACCGACCATCCATCCTGCTGGCAACAATTCTTGCCACTGAAAGGAAGATAATGACCTCGCTCATTATTTTTCAAGGGCCTCCCTTTTTCAAAAAAGAAGTCACTTCTCACCAGTAGGAGGGTCTTTATCATAACTGGTGTGAGATGAAATATGGTAAAACAAATATTGCGCCTGGCTGAGTCCTCAGTAATAGTTTGCTAACAGGCGTTCGTTCTTTCTTCTTACCTGTCCTCACCTTTGATCTGTCACATAGCTGGTCATGTGTATTCATCCCTCCACAGTTAGGATTCCTTTCCAGGCACCTCTGTAGTTTCAATAATTTTGGTATAATTTACTGTTTCGACTGATCGTAATCAAGTCTCTTATTTTGTAAGTTAAGTATGAACTCCCTTTATTTTCTCCTCTTGTGGCACTGCTGGTGGAGTTCAGCCAACATTTCCCTCGACTGTGCTCAGTGAAAGCTGAAAACAGTTGCAGTGACCAAGAAAAACAAATGAGCGAGCCCAGTAAGAATGCTGGGAAGATGTGCTTCAGAACCTAAAATACTTGCCAACAGAAACAAAAACAGAGAGGGTTGTAAACGCTCAAAGGTGAGGCAGCAGGAACGCAGAGTGCAGACTAATGAATGTTTCAGGTACATAGAAAGACAAAGGGTCTTGAAACGAGTTTGCACTTCCAAAGCTAGTCTTTTTACCCCCTGCATAGGTTGCCTAACCACCTGAGTGCTGACAGCATTTTCTGTCTTTATTTCAAACTTCCAGCCCTGTTCTGCTCTTTGTTCATGCTTGGTTTACCTGAAAACCTTTTCGCAAGTATTTGTGAGGATTCTCTAATCATCTCCACCCCTCCCCCAAATTTACCATATGCTCTTCTCCACAGGGAGTAGCAACAACAGTTATCTCGAATGTTGACTTTGTGTGAAATGTTTATGACTTTTCATACAGACCAAAGTGTGATGTCATCCTGCAGTTATCGTCTAGCTACAGTTGGTATCAGAGGGTAATGGGTGATAAGAGCTGGAATGCTTCAAGGTCTGTGCTCAGGTTTCCCTTGTGGGAGGGAGACACATTGTTTGACTCTCTGTTGGAGAATTTTGAAATTTATGGTTCCGTAGATTCTGGACTAGGCCTTTTTATTTTGAAAAAGAGATTGGCTTGTGTGAGTTGAGATTAGCAGTGCTGAGTTCACAGATTTTCCCTCCATTTGGACGTTTGCGTACTGCCATAAACAGGTTTGTATTTTTAGATTCTACCACGAGAAACTGAAGTCAATGCATGTTTATAACTGGGAAACCTATAAAATTAGTTTTTTAATTTTTACCGCCAGAACTTGAAGGGTCAGACTAAATGCAGCTTACGATATTCAACAATCCTTAGTGATTGAATTCCAACTTCAAGTGACTCCAAGTTCATTATTTCTTTCAAGTGTAATTTCTTTCATGCTCTTTATCCAATTTTGTTAGCATAGCATTTGTATTTGTAGATAGCATTTGTAGATACATTGTAGATACTGCCTAGAGACCAAATATTACATACATCACTATGGAATATATTTAGCGAGGAATTCACCTCACTGCTAATTTAATGGAATCATGACGGGTTGGTGTAGTATGATTGTACATAATTATCCGTGGCCAGTTAAACACTCTACAAGTTGTTGCTCGGTGGTACAGAACTTGAGTATTGCTCAAGAAAAAGGCATGCTGTCACATTTTTTTGTCTTGCAATCAGGATAGACGCAATAATGCTTAATTTCAAAGGGAGCCACAATTTATGCTGCTTTGGAAAAGGGTGCTGATTGATTGGCTAGTCGGCTCTGGTTGAGATGTTGCTGTGTAGAATGTACCCAGGAAGCAATTCTCTGTCACAGTTTGGTTTAATTCAAAAAAGGTGCAATGCCTGGACATGTTGTTTTTGCCTGCAGAGGACAAGTCCCTGTGTATGAATATATGTAGCTTCTAGCTAGCATAAGTGACTCATATTCCTGCAGAGGATGGAACCCTGCTTATGCTCTAGCAAGCGCAAGTGAACAACATTGCAAACCCAGGTGATATATGAATTTCAGTGCCTGTGTGATGCCACACAGGCTGTACATCCCAAAGGTTGGTGGATCGTATCAAACAGCATG